>NC_044384.1:24058427-24360927 GCF_006542625.1 Nomascus leucogenys | reverse complement strand
ATTATGTAAATATAAACAAAATTGTCATGGCTTAATGAGCTACAATTCCTATTTTTAAAATTGAAGCTCTCATTTCTTTTAATATATTGTTAACATGTGCATAAATAAATATTTTTAATCTGATGAGGTGAAATCGATTTTTAAACCCTGACAATTCAGCACGAGACTGAAAAAATTAAAATGAGACTAGAACATTAAGCTTCTGGGCTTCATTGCCTAATGGAAATGAGTCTAAGATTTCAAAAGCACAAATTTACAATGATTAATAAAGATATACTGCTTTGAAAGGTGATCTATGAATTATAGCCAGTGAGACACTGAACGTATTATCATCCAGTGATGTTTGGTTTTGGTTTGCTGACCTTGGAGTACATTTCAATCACAGAACTCAAGTCAGTGGCTTGTCAACTGAGACATTTCTGCGATCTCAGCCTTTGAAGTTTTCTTTGTGACAGAAATATCATCCATGATAAATTTTTAGTGTGATGCGTGGGGAGTTAGAACAGAAGTATAAGAACTGAAGCTATATGCATAAATCCATGTGTTTCAGAATAATTTTAAAGAAGTCTTAATCTTAAGCAGCCAATTTTTACAGGACCCTGAACTGGTCTACTGCTTGTTTCACAGACACAGTTTTCACAGTAGTGTATAACTGGACAAGTTACCTAACCAGCAGTAGGTAACTTGGTTACCTACTTGGTACCACCCCCACCCCCCATTCCCAGCCTTGTTATCACTGAAATGATGGGGAATGATGGTTAGCCGCACTATACAGAAAACTACCATCCCTCTCTGGTGCTTAGACAAAGCACTATTGAGGACACTGGGGGTAGGCAATGAACCCAGTTGTTTTTTCTGCCACTTTTGGGGAAAAAAATTCTTATCAGCAAAACTGTCTAGAAGTGTTGACCACTTAAATGAAACCCACATGATTATTATTTTCTTCTAGAATCTAAAGTTTACAGTTCTTTTGTAATTTTCCAAAAAGTCTTTGACAGATATATCTGAGGTGAGGCAGAATTGACAACACACACCTACATTTGTTATAAGAAACTGGGAAATATTTGACCTAAAATCCCCAACGCATTGGCCTAGTATTACCTACAAGGTAGATGTTCAATAAAAACTTGCCAAATGAATAAGTGCATTAAAGAACAAGTAAATATTCAGAATCTACATCACTTGAATGAAGAGCTATATTCAACCATTTCATGAACAATTATTTAGTGATTCCCAACTTTGGGTTAAGCTCCATTTGGGGACATGCACAGGGTTCAGAGACATGTCAATTTTCTTCCTGCCCTTGAATTTGACCACATGGCTGAAGAGAGAAAATATGACTAAAGAATAATGCTTTAATTGTGAAGGCAATCATACATACATTAAACAGTTAGATAACAAACTATTACAGGGTAAAGAGCTGAACTATCCACCCGACCACAGAGCTCATTAGAGTAGATTCTACCTTTCTGAATAATGATAATATTACATGGTTACTGCAAAGTGCAAATAAACCTAATGAACACCTACACACACACAAACTGCCCTGCAGATTGCAGTGTAAGGCAGGCAACTCAACAAATAGAAGCTGAATAAATGAATGAATGAAGAATCGTCATATGGAAGGAATTCCCATTTTTCTCCTCCCGAATATAACTTGGTAGAACTTGAACAACTCCATGTTTCTGTTTAAGTCACTGAACACCGAAAGTTGTTTTTTTTGTTGTTGTTTTGTTGTCGTTGTCTTTTTTTTTTTTTCAGTATAAGACATTGCTTATTTCTACAATGCTGATCTCTTTTGCCTGGCATGGCTGAATTAGCTAAACATCACACCCTAAGGAAAATAGTGATATTCATTAATATACAATGATTACATAACATAGTGTGAACAAGCCAGCCTATAAATTAAATAACCACCTCAGGTAAACATCTACCCATCGAAAAGATACTTGCTAATAAAACAACACTTAATACATGCACAGTACAGTGATACACAATTTAAAGAACATACAATAATTGCCTTCACTTATTTAATCTCCATAACTAGTACTCTGTGACAGGTATTATCATTCCCACTTTAAAGACAAAAGAATTAAGGCTCAAAGATCCTTAGATGACATTTTATAGATCAAAATCTACTAAGACACTGGAATCAGGGTGTGAGCAAAGTTATTAAATCAGAGCGCTTAAACTTGAGGGTCAGACACATCTTGATGAGTAACCTTGCTGCTCCCCAGCAATGGGACTCTGGCCAAGCTGTATCAGCTTTGAGTGTTAGTTCCTTCATCCAGTTAATACACAGCTTCTTTTTAGGCTTAAATGAGAGGACACCTAGTTCAGAGAATCAGCAGCATGTTATAAAGGAGAGTGCATTTCCTTGTGTCTCCTCTGCTGTTTCCTCTACGCAAGAGTGCCTTAAAGAGCAGCAGCAAAAAAAAAAAATCTCCATCTAAAATAGACTTAGGTAACAGAAGTCTGCTAAAATGGAAAAAAGAATTATAAAAATACAGCACCATGCTAAACTCTTCCCAACGGAGCAAAGATATTCAATCACAAATCTTTTTGGAGCACCCAACACGACTGGCCTGAGAATTATCTATCTACTTAAAAATATAATTTCTGCTGATGTGTTAGTACTCAAATCTATGTTCTCATCTTTAAACTTAGAGGAATAGTAAATGTTGAGAAGCCAAGGAATAGGAGGTTACCCTTGTCCATTGAAAAAAGGAGTATAGTTTATTTAGAAGCTAAACTAATTGGTATTTTTTGCTCTCCAGTAGGAGTCACCCTTAACAAAAAATTTAATTCATAAGCTAAATTAAGGCTGATGTTTAGTTAGTAGATGCATATATATGGAATGTTATAAAAAATTGTAATAAATGGTGATAGCTTAGACACAACAAAGGATTAATGTTTCATATTCAACTTACACTGCAATGACAAAAATCCCTAATAGGTATGAGTACAGCTTCATAAGAGATCTAATTATTAACAGGAGGACGCAGACAGACACACACACACACACACACACACACACACACACACACAGAATTTATTCTGATGACAATAACTTGCGACAGCCTTGCAATTTAATAATGAATACCAACAAACCTCTTACATGTATATTCCCATATTTCTTTGTATTGAAATGTTAAGACTACGAAATAACTGTTTTCTTATTAAGCAATTAAGATTTTTACTTTTTCAATTGGGATCCTAATTATTTTAAATTTTTTTTCAATATACACACATATCTGGAGAAAATATTTATCTCAGATAAACATTCTTATCGGATAAGTAGAAAATATACTTATCTGAAGTAAATCCATATTACACTAGGAAGTCAGATAAAGCACAAATCATCTCAATCTTAGTAGCATGAACTTATTTTCTTGGCATCATTTAGATATTCTCAGGTAAAATACTTTTAACTATTTACATGGTTCAAATATGGACACATTTAGTTTGGAAGATGCTTTTATCACAGAGAAGTATCAAAATATCAGCATAAACTGTGAAATCTAATTTTATTTGTGTCTTTATTAGTGACTTCCTATGTTATCTTGAATTGGTTATTTTTATATGGCCTGGGTTCATATGTAGACATTCAAATGGTTTATCACATGATCAAATATTTATTTTCTGAGTGACTGGTCAGATAGCTTGTATTCATATTGATTACAAAGTAATTCACATTGATTACTAAGGTAAGCAATGGGTTGTTTTTTAACTAGATTTTTGATCCATAAGTAAATATTTGACTTCTACCTTTCTGTGGCACTATTTCCCTTTAGAAGAAAGAAGAGACTTCTCATTTTGCTTTATGTGGCATTATAAAAACTCACACAGACATATATGGTTTGGAGACATAGCAGCATGCAAAATAGAGGCAAAAACCAGATTCTCAAATTTCAGTATACAGTGAAATCTGATCAGATTAATTTCCCCACTTTTCCACATATTTTCACATGTCTGAGGTAAAGAATTCAATGAATATGCCATTATCTACATGAACATAACATCTTCTACGAAATTCAACAAACCAGAGATACAAAACGGCATCACCCTGCAAACAAGGTAAAATGTAGCTAATAGCATTATGTGATATGGTAAACTGCAATACCAAGCAGCAAGACCAGAATATGTAGATTTTTAGGTTTAATTACACTGGAACCTACACATGTGACTCAAAGTGAAATTCACTTCTTCCTTCCTCAATTTTTTGCAAAGTAACTGCAAAAGTCATAAATTTACTACTAAATCTCTCAAATATTACATGAAATTAGACAAAGATAGTGCAATTGACACATCTGAAGACTAGATGTGATTTTTATTTAAGGAGAAAAGACTTCATTATGCCTCTTATTTTCCCCCAGGCCGTCAATCTTTTTCCCTTGGGTAAGTGGAATGTTCTCTAAAAAAAAAAAAAAATAACAAACCCTTATCCTAACCCAGTGTAATCCATAGCCAGTCTCCAAGTTTGATACAAAAACAAACCATTTCTATTTTGGTACAATGAGGAAGCATCACACTGGACAATGTAAAAACAGAGATGGAGGAAGTTGACTCAGATTGCTGCACTTCCTAGATGAAGCCGGTTAGCGAGCTTACCACAATCACCTGAGTCAAATGAAATTCGAGGACAATTGTTTTTTTCCGTCAAATTGGTACACGTGTAAATGAATTCCCAAAAAGTTAGAGGGGAAATCCTGGTTATGTTTATTTGTCTGGATGAAGGATGACAGTTGAGAAACTTTTAACAAAAAATGGATTTATGAAGCTGACTGGAATCTCAGCACAGGATGTTCTCAATTTTAAAAAATTTGTGAATAAATATCAGCCTTCCCAATGCATTGCTCGATAATCAGAGGGGAAATGTGATTATCACAATGAAAATGATTTTCACTCTAAATGAACTAATTATCTAGGGTTTATTAACCCTCTTTGGGGGTGAAGATTCTAGCAATTTCCTGAGGTTTCTAACTGTTGATTAACTTTGTTGTTTCACATCATGGAGCAATAGGACAACTTGCTAGGCAGAGAACAAACAATTGTCAAATACTTTAATGGCCACCTCTGACAAACGGAATCAAAAGAGTAGGTATAAAGGAAAAACAAAACATAAATTTTAAAATGCAAGTGAATGACCATACAGTGAGAGCATCCAACGTACATCCATCATTGAAGTGCCTTTTCAAGTTCCTGTTTAGCAGATCTAAGTTCCCTCAAGACCAATCAATAGCCTAAAGCTTAAGCAGGTCATTGGTCCATTCCTAATCTAAATGTGGTGTTAACTCAAAATAAACTTGAATTTTAACTACTGAGTTTTCAAAATAAGCACTCTCTTCATTCTGTTAATCAAAAGCACTTATATACCTACCCCACACATAAACACAGACACGACCAGGAAGGAACAGGTGAGACAAGTTTTGCATCATCTTCTATTAAAAGACAAGAGCTTACAGTAAATCCCAAGAGCAATCTAAAAGACTTTTTTTAAAGAGATAACGTGCAATTTTTAAAAATTCTGGGTTTTCATTAAATAACAGTGAAAGAAATTCATAAGCTTTTATTGAGCATAAACAGTACTAAAATAGGAATGATTTGGGAAAAAAATTGATATTGATAAATTTTGGCTTTTAACATTAACCCAGCTGAATCAGATATGGGTGATGAGTGAGAAAAAGTACTGTGGCAGTATTGGTCTTATTTCCTTCATTTATGGTTGGGCCAAAAATTGATGTAAAAGTCATCAACTAGCTTTACTGACAGCAGTGCCAAACGCCAAATTATGGTGCTTACCAACCAAAGACATGAAAATTGTCTCTGTTTGTTTGACAGGGGTATTTGTTTTCAACAATGTCAGCACTTTGACCTTTTCAGGCATGATTATCAAATGCATTCTGAACATAAAACAACTTTAGCATTTCTAAATATGAGTCAAAAGGACAAACAGGTCAACTCTCACCCTTCCCTCCAGTTGAAGATATCCTTTACTGCTGAGTGGGGCGTGTTCTCTAACATCTGTTCAGGAACTGAATGCCATGTTCTTTATGGGATCTGGACCTCTATCTACTTAGTACCATCATATAGTAACTGTGTTGTGTGCAAGGAAATGGTACAGAACATATGATAAAGACAAGAGTTCCTCGAGATATACCAATTTTGTACATGGGCTGTGACCTTCAAACTTGCCAGCAATGTTGTATTTTTTTTTTTTTTTTTTTTTTAAGATGGAGTCTCACTCTGTTGCCAGGCTGGAGTGCAGTGGCGCGATCTCGGCTCACTGCAACCTCTGCCTCCTGTGTTCAAGCAATTCTCCTGCCTCAGCCTCTGAAGTAGCTAGGACTATGGGTGTGTGCCACCATGCCCAGATAGTTTTTGTAATTTCAGTAGAGATGGGGTTTCACTATGTTGGCCAGGATGGTCTTGATCTCTTGAACTCGTGATCTGCCTGCCTAGGCCTCCCAAAGTGCTGGGATTACAGGTGTGAGTCACCGTGCCTGGCATGTTGGATATCTTTAACTAATCAACTGCTCATATGTTCTGCAATAAACATACGTCTACTTTATTAAAAATCTAAATGTATTGTGTCCATTACATTTTCTTTTTTTTTTTTTTTTTTGAGACGGAGTCTCACTCTGTCACCAGGCTGGAGTGCAGTGGTGTGATCTTGGCTCATGCCACCTCTGCCTCCCGGGTTCAAGCAATTCTCTTGCCTCAGCCTCCTGAGTAGCTGGGATTACCAGCGTGCGCCACTATCACGCCTGGCTAATTTTTATATTTTTAGTAGAGACAGGGTTTCACCATGTTGGCCAGGATGGTCTCGAACTACTGACCTCCTGATCCGCCTGCCTCGGCCTCCCAAAGTGCTGGGATTACAGACGTGAGCAACTGCCTAAGTTCTAGTTTTGTAACTTACCTGCATAAGTTCTAGCTTTGTCTAAATCTGTTTCCTTACAAACCAATAATTTTCAAATAACTATGTGTTAAATTGTGACCATATAACCTTTGTTCCAATCCCTAAATTCTGTGTTTATGTTTTTGTTATAATGTAATATCTCTGGCAAATCAATCTCTGAAAAACATAAAAACAATCAAAAGTTGTTTCTCCAGTTGACCAAGCAAAACTCCACATGGTCCCTGAGATTTTCAGGGAAGGGACAGACAGAAGCTGCTAGACAGAAGCTCAGTGGAGTATCTGTGGCCACTGTCTTAATCATGCCAGATCTGCAGCCCTCTGTGATCCAGAATCAGGTTCTGTAGTCACTTCCAGATAAGGACTATATTCTAGAATATAGGATTCTCCAGCAAAGTTCAATGCCTTGTTAAGTAAACTAGGCATCTACCTTGCTGCTCCCAAATATCTTAAATTTCTAAACAAAGATGATAATTTAGCTTTCTTTGTCCTGTGCTCCAACAATATAATCTGCACACAATAGGAGCTCAATCACATTTTGCTCATTGAGTGAATGAGGAACAAAAAGAGATTTATTTCCTTCCTTTCCACAACAACAGAAATCATCATGTCCACAGAGAAGAGAGTTTGTCAGAAAAACACGATAGCCAGCTGTAACTTCCATTTGAGAATAAGTCTTCATGAAATGGGAAAATGAGCATATTACTAGACAACAATTTTCAACAGAGCTATATCTACTTTACACTGATAAAACGTGCACATAATATGAGGAGCTGTTGCCCTAGTTTCCAAATGTCCTAATTATTATTTTTGATTTCATGAACCTGGTCTGTCCTTTACCTAGATTATAATCTGCTGAAGATCAGGGATGAACCAAATTTTATTTGCTATCCTGGCAGAGAGTGTATTCAAAAACATATACAATTCACAGAAGAAGGGGGCGTGAGGGATCTAATTTACCTTCCTTTCTCTTGTATAGCGTGGCTACTCTCTCAATATAATAACCAATAATGCCAACAACATGCTAAAGGCATAAAGATGGACACATCTATTGTCACTTTTGAGAGGTGATACTGTTATGCCACTTATTAGGTGTGATGCAGACTTCTGTTTGTTTCACGTGTTCTTTAATTTTTTTTGGCAAGTCACCTTTACTTAGTTAATCTATATTCTACTTTGAACATTCAATTATAAACATTTTCTTAGAGGGACACCATATTCTATGGTTAAATATTATTTCCTGATGACGTGGAAGAAAACAAAGGGAAGAAACAGGTGCTTTCCATGTCATTTCCACATATTTAACTTTTTATTTGTTGTCCTTTCCAACACATTCCGTTTATCTAAATTTGAGGCACTACAGAAAAAAAACAGCTTAAAAAATTATTTTGTTGCATTGTTAACAGAAATATATGTTTATAACAAAGGACCTCAACAACAATTACAGTAAGCCAGGTGGCTGATTCCATCTCTGTATCATATATTACACTGTTATCATGGACTACATGATTACATAATTAAGGATGCACTTGCTGTCACTGTATTTTTAAGAGTCATATAAGCTCTGTGTTTATTAGTCTGCAAGGAGAATCGGTGGTACCAGACCCTTATAAAGCATTACAAAATGAACCCTGATTTGTACAACTACTTGTGGCCATACACACTTTGGTGCAAATCTTCCCAATGGCAGAAACATTGGCCATTGCTGTCCACCTTCCAGGAGGCTTGGCACTTAGTAGGTGTGCTATAAATATTTGTGAATTTTTCAACCTCGAACTTTAAGCTGATTCAGTGCCAAGTGAGTATACCCAGAACTTCTGACTCACGTCAGGGTTTCTTTCCCTTTGAGGAGATATAGACTCCATTTGACAATATGGTAGGAATTATACTCTGTATCACCAGTTACTTCTGTGATGTATATACTTGATGAATATAATTTTGTTGACTAGAATTCTAAGAGAAATGCACTAAAGTTTTATAAAGGCTAATTTGAAATAAACTTAAGATCTAAATACGCAGAAGCCCATATCTTTTATGAAACAAGCCTAACCGGTCAAGTCTACCAAAAATTTACTAAATATATGTGAACAATTAAATAAAACCTTTCAACATTCTTAACAAAGAAGTATTTTGTCTGAAAGTATATACTAAAATAAGTTATCATTCTGGATGTTTTAATCTTTTTTTCTTAAGGTTTCCTAACTCATTGATATCAAAGAGACACCTGGTAGCAATGCTATAGTTAAGTATCTGTCTGGGTTTCCTTCATAATTCCTAGTTTTCAGATACTTGTAAGGAAATTGCCAGAATCTTAAATGTGCTATACAGAGTTGTCTGTAAAGATGCAAATATCATTTCTTATTCTCCTTATATTCCTTTCTTTCTACAAAATTTCAAAACTGCTCAGTCATTTTGAATTATATAGTGTATAAAAATAGACTTTTAATACTTGAGATATTTTATCTCTATTGTCTATGGCACTTTCTCCCACCAGAAAAAACAAAACAAAACAGAAAAACAAAAAAAACCCTCAAATCACCTCCGCATTCCCCAATATACCTTAATTTCTTTCAATAAAATGCAGGTGCTTCATTTCAAATGGGGTCCAATGACTGACATTTAAAGCTAACATCTTAATAAGTGGCTATGATGCTTAACATGTTGGCATTCACAGCACTTCCACTTGCCCCATGTAAGTAAAATTGGGCCATAACACCCTATTGTGTATTACATCTAATCTGGATTCTGTAATCTCAATTGCGATTATCCCTTTTGTTGTTTTCAAGACTGCAAGTTCACAGTGAAGTTGAAAGGCAGGATGAGGTTTATTTTATAGTGAATATTGTTTTTGCTCTCTGTTGTTCAGTTTGAAGCACAGCTGTGCAAAGTAGTTTCAATGAACCAAGGAATGGTCCCAGAACAACCAGCTCAGAACTTTGCCCTGAGTTCACAAACTATAGGCTACATGATAATTATATAAACTCCTCCAGAACTACGACCCCTTTCATGAATTTTTAGCTGGATCTGTGTCAAGTAGTATTGATTTATATTGATCTCAAGGGTATTTTTTTTCTCTGATTTTTACCCAATTTACACAGCAATGAACAAGGACTCAGCCTAATTTCATTTTCTATGCAGTAACTAGTGTGTTATTTGCATTCCATAAATGAAATGGAAGGTAGGGACACAGACTAAACTGCTAATTCAAATAAAACCATAATATTAAGAGCATTATCTTTTATAAAAGAAACTCAGTTTTATTTAGTAAAAGCATTATTCTTAATAGTAAAAACAATAAAACATCCTAAGCCATACTCTGCATGTCTTAAAATACCCCGAAATAACTTTTATAAATAACATGTAAGTCTTGTATTTATAATTCAGTGTTCACAGTAAATGCACTCTTTAGGTATAGTCCAATAAATTATAGGAGAAAAAATTCTGCCATAGTTTCAAATCATAATCTCCAATAGCATGATTCCAAGATAAAAATGAACCTTAATTTAAAGCATTAAAAACTCTGAGCTAAGACCCCCAGCTTAGAAAAGACATTCCTTAAAAAAAAAAAAGAAAATAGCATAACCTCTTACCTACTTAAAATTTATTCTAAATAGGAGTCAGTGCCTTCACCTTTCTAGAAATGAGAGTATATGCTTCAAAATAATAATTCAAAAATAAAATAAGTGATACCAGTAATTTGGGTTGTCAAGTTGAATTAATAAATTATTACTGGGCCAACCTGGAACCAAAATTATCAGTCGTTCAAAACAATTCATAGTCTGTTCTAGGAAACATCTTAATCCTAGCTTAGAGAAAAGTCACTACTCAGTAACACCTTTCTTCAGTGACTAAGGAGCTCAGAGGCACTCAATTTCTAATGTCAAAGATACCCATTTAAATGGCTTAATATCCAAACATATCCTGACAAATTATTCAGATCTTACTTTTCAAATGTGAGAGCAAAGGGAAAGTTTGGCAAATTGGTACTATGTTTTAAATTTAATCATAAAATCAATTCTTGGGAATTGCAAATAATGTCTTAGAAGTCAGCTGAGGACCAGATTTGGCCACTGAATGCTCTGTGACGCTCTTACTGAAAGACAAGAAAAGAACACACATATTCAAGCAGGAAGTGTGCCGGCCACAATCATGGGACTCACACCCAGGGAAACCTGTCCTTAATTTATCCCGTCGTGTGTAGATTTGGCAAGGATCTCCAAATATCATTTACATACCATATGCCCTGAATTACCTAGGCACAATGGCTGTGGATAAATATGTTTCAGGTCTGACTGTTTGCTTCCTTTTATAAGTTTTGCAGCTTTCATTTCATTTTTCACATTGCTAAATAATTTAATGTAATATTGCGTGTTGTAAAAGAATGTTTTGCTAAATCAATAAATAGTTCATTGTGTCCTGTGATAAGAAAATAAATGCTCCTGAGGTAGGTGACCAGGAGACATTATTTCTCCTATGAAAGAATCAAAGAAGGGAAATCAGCTGTTTATGCTTTCAACTCATTTTAACCTTTGTCTTTTTACTAGGCATATAAATGCAGGCATTCAAAAATAAAGAAGACAAAAATCATACATTGTGACTTCTGTGAAACATACAGAACTGGTCAGCAAGTTTTCATGTCTAAAAAAAGACCGCTGAAAATCTATTCTTGGTCATTCCTGTATTTGTTCTTCTTACAGTTTACAGACATTATAATTACTCTATGCCTTAGTTT
This sequence comes from Nomascus leucogenys, assembly GCF_006542625.1. NCBI lineage: Eukaryota > Metazoa > Chordata > Mammalia > Primates > Hylobatidae > Nomascus > Nomascus leucogenys. The sequence continues at coordinate 24,349,276 of NC_044384.1, read as the reverse complement.
CCCTCTCTTCCATAATACAATGGTATTAATAAAAAATGCGGTCATATTTGTGTAGATTTTCAAATGACACTTAGATTAATAAAAATGTATACTTAAACTAAAAAGATCAAAAGCCTAAAAAAAGGCTTGGAGCAGAACTACATACATATTTTTTGTTGTGTACTATAAATTTGACTGTATAAACTTCCAATTAAAAATGACATTCACACCATCATTTTTGATAGAATTTTGCACAGTAGGAATACTCATTAATGCAGGGTAATACAGTGTGATAAGCAGCTTAGACATCAAAATAGTAAAAAGGAAAAAAAAAGCCAGTTGGTCTACTTTTTGTATGAGTAAGATAAAACTTAAAAAATTAAATACCTTAAGAAATTTGAGAAAACATTTATTGGCATTTTAAAATTATGTAAAATCAAGAGCATCTACTTTCTTGTCAATTTCTATTTGAGATCTCAGTTCTAATAAAAAAATCACATTTCCATCCTATGTTTGATCATGATACATTAAATGCATTTCAATATTCAAAATGAAATTAAATACAATTTAAATACTTTTACTTATCCTACAATTACCCTCCTAAATACAGAATATATTTGTGTATACATTTTTTTTACTATTTATATGAAGTATCTGAAATATTTCAATTTTTTTCAGCATTGGTAAAAGAAAGGCAAAAGCCCATCAGCTACAAACCATGTGCACGTGGGTCATTTTATGATCTTTAACTAGAAAATACAAAATGATCATATAATTATATATTGTATGTTAAAACAAATGGCAAATGAGGTGTGTCCATATACTAGGAGAGAAATAAATAAAAGGCAATCGAGTAATTTCGGAATATTATCAAGCAATTTTGCTTTCTTTAGGGGGCAAGAAAAAGAAAGAAGCTATCATTTGAAGGCCAGCAATGAAAGGGTTAACAGACATATGCTGTATAATTAGGAGATGCATTAATGATTATGAATAGTAAATGATTTGGTGCAAAGAAAAAAAATTTTAGTCAAAGGGACATGTACCTATCTTACATGTTTATTAGTAACTGTATATAACTGGAAAATTCTGCTATTAAGAATCTTGCATTATTGGTGTAAATACTTCCAAGGGTACATCAAATTGTAATCTTTCATACGACATCCATCAAACCAGGCTGGAGATTTTGACAAACATTAAACACAGTAAGGAGGCAATTATGTATGCATGATTTAATCTGCAACTAATTAATATGCAAATTTATTCATATGTTAGTTACTAAATTAAAAATGCAAAGAAGCCCTTATGGTGATTCTCGAAATTTTGCACAAACAGAACATTTAAAATGTAAGAAAAATGAAGTTTTTTAGAAAACTATAACACACTTTTAGTGTCTCCAGAACCTGTTGCATTAAGAAGACTCAAAAATATGTGTTTAAATACTAGATAATAATTTAAAAGGTGTGCTAATTTTATGTGAGAATGTGGGAACAGAAAGGTTAATCAGAATTCTCTCGAACTCTTTAAGAGATACACTCTAATTACCAGACAAATGGTATTCTATTTCTAAGCTTCCTTCCCTGCTTTTGGGTTGTCAGAAGTTGGTCATCTACTGATCTCTTACATAAATGGTTAGGAGTTTTGAGGGGAATAAATAGTATTTGAAAGCAACCAGATATAATGAAAATTTAGGGTAACTTTGAGACCATTTGGTGTTCACTAAACAAAAAATTCGCTCAAGATGGCAACTCGCTCTTTCTGCCTTTGGGGAACAGCTCTTTGCAAACAGAGAAATGGGAGGAAAATCTTGAGAGGCTAGAAATTCTACCAAACTCTCTTCCAAATGAATCTTCAAAGAAAATAATGTGGCTAACCAAAAAGCAACAACCTCCTAAAAAAGCAGAAGGTAATTTTATCTGAATTCAATCTGGCTATTTTAGTCCTACATTTTCCAGACAGTCCAAAATTGATTTGAATCTTGTATGTGAGATGAGGGGTGTGGAGTGGTGATAATTTAAAAATATCTTTGGGTGTCTGTATACAAGGGAGTATCCCTTCAAGTGCACTATATATTATTCTTTGGTATTATTGCCTTATGCCAGAACCTGATTCCCCTATGACTGCCTAGTGATCAGCGGTGAGATTTTGTATGGATCACCTCTCATCTGTTTACCTTTTTCATCCGACGTCCGATGGCCATGTACGTATGCACAAAGCTCCTGGAGCTGACTCTTGGAACAGCTGTACTGGCCTCAAGAAATCAACACAAGTCAACTGTATGAGGAAGCACAATAACAGCGTCTACGGCTCTTCCTAGGGCACTGAACTCTCACCCATGTTAAAAAAAAAATCACCATCAGTCTCGCTGCTGCCAAGTGACACACAAAAAGGAAGTTAACCATTGGCTGTGACTTGCATTCACAGTCTGACTCTGATTTCCCTGCTTCCCTTAGCCCATTCTGATGCCAAGCGGACTACAGCTTGCCCATTTCATTTCGACCACGGCAGCCAAAAAAAGCACTGCCCCACCGTGCGACGACAAGCAGTCTGTTTTGATATTAGTACCTCAGTATGTGATATAAGAGAGTCAGATGTCCTCAAACTATGTGCCCTCCCCCGAGGGACTCTGTCCTGGCCCTCCTTGGCCAGAGAGATGGCAAGCGTGCCACAAATCTTTAGCTTTGAAAGCACAGGGGACGGACAGGCACTATCCGCAGGCTCAGACAGAAATGGCCATGAGTGCCTCTTCTTCCAGGGAGAGGATTCAGGCCCTCCAATTCCACATTCTAGTCTAACTGGAAATATTAACTCAGATTCTATTCACTCCCTGCCAGCATACAAAGCACAAACTGAATTACATAAGAAAAAGAGTCATTTTCTTATATAATTAAATTGTAGTAAATGCTAGTAAGTAAACATCAGGTTTCCTTCTTTTTCTTTCATGAAAGACAGAGGAATACATGGGGTTTCCAAAAATTGATTTTTTCATGGATTCCTGGGGAGGAAGATGAGAGTGAAGTATTCTCCCCCCGCCCCAACAAATTCTGATTTGTGTGCTAAATGTACGGAATCTGACTCTAACCTGGTTTAACCTCTGAATGTGCCTGGTAATGTTCTAGTTCTCTCCAGCACTAATAGATCATGCTTTTTATAATTCCAACGAGGCATCGTCAGGTGAGGACTGCAATTGCTGGGCATTTCAAAAGTCTGAGAGTACCCCAGGCATCTTTAATTTTTACAGGTGACTCAATTTTTGTTGTGACCAGAACTGAACATAAAGCTTTTAAAAGCTTAAATGTACACATTTATGCATTCATTACACAGTGTTAAATCTAATTTGTTCTTTTTACTGTCACAGGAAGCACATGTTTAAAGCAATCTGTTTCCTCATGTGAATGCTTTCCTGTCTGTTTAAAAAAAATTGCGACACACTTTACCCTGAGTAACCAAGAGGTGATCATAAATATCCCTAAATAGCATTAAACAGATATGAAAGACATTAACACTTTCAGAATGCCAAAGTAGTATTAAAAAAAAAATTCTAACAGATGCTCCTAGGTCAAAAAGTGAAATGTGTGTTTCCTGAAAAAACACTCTCATCAGAATCATAAATGAACTGTGAGTGGAGAAGTGAGGTGTTGCTGAACAAACCAGGATCCTTTTGGTGAGGAACACGGCAATCCACTGCCAACGTGTACTTGCCATAAAAAGCCAAATCGAAATGGAAGTTTGATGAAAACCAATATCCTTTGTAATCCACAAGGTGGCAACGACTACGAATGAGGGGTGGCTAAATCGGATCTATCGGCTTTCCAGAGAAAAATTATCTCTGTGAACTGAAGCATCAGTCCCTGTTCAGGGGGTACACGGAAGAAGTTCAGGGCTCACCAGCCAACAGGGACCTTTCCCGAGGAATCTAACTCGGTGCCTGGTTTTTCTGCAAATTAAAATTGGCTGGGAAAAGACATTCATTGTGGAATGTGGAGACCACGCTTCCGCTCACACCTCCCCTCCCTACTTTCAGCAGATGTTTTTTTCTTTAAATGCAAGAAGAGTTAACTAAATCAGCCTTTATATATATTTAAAAAAAGTGTTTTAAGTTTCTCATGGCTGATGATCAAAAATACCTTTTCTTTTGTGAATTCAACAGGGGCATTGAGAAAAGATACATTATAATGCATCAAAGGCTAGAATCCAGCCATTCTTTGACTTTACCTTAAAACATCTGTACAAATATTCCTGCTTAGTGTTAGAAATCTACCTAAGCAGTCCTAAACAAACTGAACTCTGTTTACTTTATAAAAGAAACAGACTGCCACACAGGTCTACCTAGTCCACACATCTTCATCTTGCCAGGCAAAGTTAATACCTTAGGCCTAGCCTTCAGTTTTGCGGGGGGATAGCCAGCCCCACAAAGGGGCTGTGCATCACTCAGGCAGACCCGTTCCCGGCCTGAGAAAAAGCATGTATCTCCTTATCACTTAGAGGCAAGGCTGATTTAGGCATAAACAAATTATTGGCCAACGGAACCACATTATAAGCAGCTCCGGGCATCATAGCCGATGTACCAGTTCAAAAGAGAGAAGATAGAGAAAATATTTCTAACACAAACTTTGCAGACCACTAGGTCTAATGATTAAAAGGGCTGACTACATGTCTTGGTTTGATAGAGATGGGTTTGCAGAGCCTGGGCAACACAGGGAGACCCTGTCTCTACCAAAAAAAAAAAAAAATTAGCTGGGTGTGGTGGTGTGAACCTGTGTACCCAGCTACTCAGGAGCCTGAGGTGGGAGGACTGCTTGAGCCTGGGAGTTTGAGGCTGCAGTGAACTATGATTGCACCACTGTACTCTAGCCTAGGTGACAGAGCAAGACCCCATCTCAAAAAAAAAAAAAAAAAAAGCAATATTACATAATTTCAGAAAAAGCAAGTGACCTCTGTTAGGTAAAATTATTTTGCACATAGTGAAGACCCTGGTCTTACTTTCTATTCTATTGCTAACTACTCCTAAGTAGGCTGCCATGTTAGATGTGTTTCTCAAATGCCAAAAGAAAGGTAGTTACCTTGTTACTGATAATAGCGTGACACTGCTTTTTATTATGTGTAACAGTAGTATGTAACATTCAAGGATATTACATAAACGCACTCAAACCCCAATGAGTACTTATTTTACAATTAACTGTGTAGCTAGGAAGTGACATAGCCCCCTAAAAACCCAGTTGATCAGATTTCATACTCTAACCACTATATTATACTATCTTTGTTTATACAAATGCTCTCCTGGACTGCCTGGCATACTGATTTGCTTGGGCAAAAGTTATAGGACATGACTATACAGAGATACTGACGATCATTCTACAGTGAAATGAAACTTCTGAATATCAATTTATTGTAGACAGTCAAATACTTGCTAACTTAACGGCAACCTTTCTGTAGAGAGCTTTTTGGTCTACAGTGTCTGAAACGCTATAGGCAGCATAGACAGCATCATGGTTAAGAACAGAGAAACTTTAGAGACAGGCTGCCCAGGTCTCACTCCCAGCTCTGCCACTTACTATGTGTGACCGCAGACATGTTTCTTCACCTCTCTGTGTCTCATTTTTAAGTCTCTTGAATAAACAGTAGTACCCATCTCATAGGATTTTTACAGGAATAAATGATTTAATAGATGCAAATGATGCAATAGTGTACCACTTAGAACATGGAATAAGTACATGGAATAAGTACTCTGGCATGGAATAAGTAATTTGATAAAGGTTTGTTATTAGTATGTTGACACCACCTTATTATGCAGGCACTATTTATACCTGCTTTGTAGACACAGAAACAGGTTTGTGACCTAACCAAGGCCACTGGGTGAGTAAGTAGAGGCTGTCAGACGTTAAATTAGAAAGGTCTTTTTATGTCTAGTGCAGTGTTTTTTCTACCCTGCTACACCACTTTTACTACTATATTCATTCACTGGAAATATATTTCAGAGTAATACACGTAAGAAAAGCAGTGAGTCTGGTTTCTATAAGACAAAAAAAGATGTATCTAAAACATATCCCTCACCCTCGTCAAGGTGATCACAAGTGAGTAAGGTCAATCAGTTTAAGGGACAAAAGTCCATGTGTTACACTTTGTGGGTTATTTTATTGCTTAAATGCATGACTTTCTCAAAAGGCTACATGGTACACTCTTTAAAATGCTAAGATTATTCCTACAAATTGTGATGCAAGTGACACAAGACTGCAAATTTCATTAAACGTGAAGAATCTCAGTTGAAAAGCTCCACGATTTAAATAAGAATACATAGAAGAAAAAGACATGTTCCATGTTACATGGTGTGTCTAGTTTTTAGCTGCAATGAAAAATACTCTTTGAATAAGTATAAATGGAGAAAGGAATGAATGAATAAATGAACATGCTTTTTTCCCCTTCTACCTGGGCCCCCCCAGGTTGTTACTGTCGGGTTTCACTTACATCAATATTGGGTGAAGTTACTGATATATTTACTAAAGGGAAAATGAAATAGCATTTATTTGTAAAATAATTACTGACTGCAGTTTGAATTTTGTAATCCCAACTATATCTGTTCATAATAAATATGTTTAATTCCATTTTCTTTGCTGTTATCAATTAAGCCACAGATTATATGTGCCAATGTCTTATATATCTCTAAAAATAAAACTCATATTAAGATACTACATGAGGGACTCCAAGGTTCTGGCAATTCAATTTCACTCCTGAATCATATGCCTGAGTATTAAATGGCAGGATTTCGAATTTATTTTATGTAACAATACTTTCAAATAGTACAACAGATACAGAAATGTGCTTTTCTACTTGACCAAATGGTTTAAAAAATTTAAACTAACTCAACAAGTCTAAATCATCAGGCCATAAACATTCTCTTAATAAATCTCAGCTTTAGTAGTAATGCAAAATGAGGTAAACACTGCTGCCGCCTTAGACAATTTTTTTCTCATCCTTTAACGTCTTGAGTTATTAAACTTTCTTAAGCTAGGCCCCAGTTTTTATACTCCACTTACTATTAAATTATTTTGTACTTCAAGTTCGTTTCATAAAAAGCAAGCCAGAAAATATTATTGTACTGTGTTAATGTACCTGAGCACCTGTGAAACAACCCAATTCTCCAAACAGGGTTACTTGAAAACATTAATGCTAAGAATCTGCCACCTACTTGAAACTGCTTTCTCATAGCAGCTAATGATATAATGATATACTGTGCCAATCGGTAGAATGAAAGCCATTACAATATTATTATAAGCATAATTCAGGAGGCATATTTAGAATGATATGAGCTGTGGAGGGAGGAGGCTCCTGTAGACACTTAGGTATTCTTTCTCAGATGCCATCAAAATAATTGTTCCAAAGTAGCATTTTCCTAAAATCCCTAATGGTAACAGCAAGTGGTAACAGTGACACTTTTTGTATGTGTGTGTGATGAATGACACCAGTTTTCATGATTAAATGTACTTGCAAAGGTCATTTTTATGAGAAAATATAAGTCTTTCTAATATGGCTCCATGTTTCACAAAGGAAATGCCCTTTAATCACTGCCAACATATGGCAACACACTGAGAAATTTTCTTTACAGTTTGCTATGAAGAGAGCTTCACTATGGAATGTTCCTATTTCCTGCTCTATGGAATAATCAAAATAAATTTAGTGAAATTTAACACACACACAGTTCCTCTTCTTATTACTCTGGAAGTAAGCACTTATATATCAAGTTTCATCCCTAGTGGCTTATTTATGATTAATTCCTCAGATGACAAAGTCAGACAAGAGACAACAGTCGGTGTCACTAAACCACTTAAGTAGAATTCTTAAAATGTTTCTTTCAAAAAACAACTTGCACATTCTTTCAGAAGTGAAATCTATCCATCTCACCAAATCATAAAGCATCTTTATTTTCAACCTTGAAATTTTACAAAATGCAGAAACTTCTGCACTACCTTAATTTCTCTGAAGAGGGAGTATATGCTCAAGTAAAGCATCAAACTCCTCAAATAGCTCTACACCTATGCAGCAGCTGCAACTTAAAAAAGAATCACTCACATGCTGATGTTTCCAGATAAAATAATTAAGCATTTAAAACTACAAGTTTTGCACCACATTTTATAAAAGCTCCTATTCCTTTAAAAGAAGCACACTCATACACATGGGTGCACATACACACGCGTGCACACACACATCCTGGGATAGTCGAAATTGATCAAGGCTGAAAATCCTGTGCTATTGCTTTGAGGTGCAATTTTATGTTCAGTTTAATAATCCAGTGCAATTTATGTAAAAAATCAAACAAAAGCCAAGACAAAGCAAGTGTCTGTCAACAGCCTGACAAGTATGGATTTTGCCTTAAGAAAACACAACTTTGCCAATTCTTGAAGAGACTCCTTATTCTTTTAGGATTACTGCCACATCTTCTAAGAGAATCTTATTTAGCCTCCAATTCCTGGTTCATTACTTTCAATGAAAACCTTTAGAATTATTCAAAACCAAGAAAACATAGAAAATGCAGAAATTGTCAGTGATCTGGAAAAAAGGAGAACATTTTGCTATGTTAGCAAATAAAACTATTTCAATCAATTAAATTTTAAAAGTTAAAAAAATGGTATTCAACCAAATTATCAAGGCATTTATCTACATTATTTCGTAAATATAAATTCACAGTTAAGCGGGATGCCATAGAAAAAGGTTTTATTTTCAAAATACGTGCAAGCCCTGTTATAATTCTCTCTGGGTAAAGCAGCCCTGCAGTGGTTTCCTACACTTCTCAGTAATTTAAACCACTCTCGAGTCCAAAACTTCACACCAAAATATACTCTTCAGTGAAAATGATAAAGTTCAAAATAGCAGTTCCCAGAAATATACTTCTCTTTTCTCAACAAGTCCAGTTTTACACTAAATGCTATTATTCCAGCTGCTAACATCGTAACGAAAGTCCTGATAAATCTTAGCATGCAAAATAGTATTTTGAATACTTGATTAAAAATAAAAACACGTTGGAGAGTAGGAAGACACATCAGGCACCACTCCTTAGAAGAGATCACTGAGTAGAAAAATGGGGTGCTGCTGGCTAGGAAGGCTTCTTTCTGGTGGAAGGAATGAACTGGTGGTGTTTTGTTTGAGTATTTGGGGCATATAATCTTTTTGTTTGTAAAGATAAAGCAGGAATAGCTCAAAAATACACAAACCTTTCATCCACAGTTAACCTTCATGCTTGTCTTCTCCTTTATATTTCTTCTCTCTTTCTATCTAAAATATGCACGCCAGAAGCCTTCTTTCTTAAAGGGTGCAGGATTGGGCTTCAAGGCAGAGAAAAGGAGGATAGTGGATGAAGGAGCTCATTATTCCAAAATTCCAAACAAAAATTCAGAAATCCTTGAGCAAAATTCTGGGATATTAGAATGCCTAATGGTATATATGTTGAGTATGTGCAAGCCTCTTGTGTGCTTTCTGAAAAATTTTTAATGTAATAACAGCCTCCAATGAAAACAAATATAAAGATTCTCCTATATTTTTTCATATACCAGCAATTCATAAAAATCATAAACTCTATAGTCTCAATGTGCAATAGAGAAGATAAGATTGGTTTTCACGAAAAAAAAAAACGCACATGCTGAACTAGAAGTCTTTGGTTTAGTAAATTCAGCATTAACTGCACACATACAAAAATATTTTCACTGTCATGAATATTTTCTCAGCTTTCACTGTTCCCCATTGTCATCTTATATATGCCGTGTAAATTTTGTGAATAGTTTTGTCCTATTTGAGATGACTTAATTGTGCCACTCTTAACCTCCTTCTTGCCTAAACATTAATTAATAAGCACAATTTTAATATCTAAACCTCATATTTCAATATCTTTAATTAGAGAATGGGCACACTAAGTTTAAAAGTGAATACTGAGAGCTATCTTAATATTTTAAACACTTACAGTTATACTTCTTCACAAAGTATCTATCTCTGCAGGGATGAACCTTGAAGAGGTTCCTCCTTTCATGTCTTATCACACAATCGGCTACTTCTAGACTTTCCTAAAAAGTATAGAGCCCAGATGGCTGATATTTAGTTCACTTGTGATTGGTATTATATTTCAATAAAACTTTCATCTTAAAGAAAATCGTATTATTACTTTTTAAAATTTGTTGACATGAAAAAGCATCGTTCTGATTTCCCTATGATCAATTTCAAAAGTGATGTAGGAAATTATGTATTTCTGAGTTCAGTACTGATTTTTTAAATCATATATAATTTCCAGCCCACTAATAAGGAAAAAACAATTTACCAATATCTCTTTTAAATTGTTTGTGATTTCTTCAAGCACCTGAGAAAAAAGGGGTTTTCCCTAAACAGCTCCAGATATGGATTCAACATCATGTTTGAAATCTTCAAATAGGAAAGTTTTTATATAACACAAAATACATAGGACATTTAAAGCCATTAGCATTACTCATTTTTTCTTGATACCCCTAATAATTGCTTCTGTAAAGGAAACTCTAATCCATACTTAAATATTTCACTTTATTTAAGAATTATTTCCTTATGAAAATTGGTGAACCTAATATCGAATACACACTGTTTTTATTTTTCAAACCCACCTATTGATTAACTTATGTCACAAATATTCTTGAAGTGTCCAAACCTTATTTTAGAATCTTTATAGTAGTAGAAATTGTTTATCTTAGGATCCATGTGTCCCAAATTATCTCTGACCACTTAAAGTTTGCCAGGTCCTCCTGAGTTTTAAAACAAAACACACACACAAAACCCCTCTGTAATTTACCGTAGAAAAAAGACTTTACTGAGAAGTACAGTTTTAGGAAAGATCACTGGAGATGAGAGGTCATAAACTATTTCTAAGGATAAAATATCCTATTTTCAGAAAAATCTGATGTTCAAGAGATTCCAACTGGGGTCATGGTGAGACCATCATTAAAGATTCAAATCGGATTACAAGTGGAGACAAATTCCACCAAAGTTTGAAGTAGAAAGTTTGTAGTTGTTAACAGTTTCTGATAAAATGTATATAATTTTGAAATATTTCAAGTTCTAAGATGAAAGTTTTATATGTTTACATGTTGATGGGCAGAATAAAGTTTCCAAAAGAGAATGCCTTTGTTTTGTTTCTGTGTTTGATGAAAGTATCTCAAAACAGCACAATATAAAATTTTTTGCTACTTTCTAGATTTTAGTACTTTCATGTTAATTTCTGTTAAGAATCATGAATCATTTTTTTCCAAAACTTTAATTTACTATAGTACACTTTTCTGTGTATGAATTCATGATTCATTGTGTATGATTATTAGGTTATATAAAACAAATTTGTTGAAATGAGCAGTAAAGTTACGAAATACTGAGTTTAAGATGAAATATGGTTTGAAATAGAAAACCAAAATGTAGAAATCTAGCAAAACAAGATGTTCTCATGTAGATTCAAGAGCTTAGACATGCAAAATAAATTCTGACATCAACAAAAGACAACGCTTTATTACTAAGGTCTTCGCAAAAAACGAGGGCTACGAGAAATTGGGACGTCACTAAAAAGAGCAACATACTAAAATATGAACCGAGAAGATAAAAATGTACTGCGGTAATAAGCAGAGCTCTCGTGGGCAATTAGATAGCTGTCTTTCACACAGGCTTGCTTTAAAAAAAAAATCACCTTAGCAAGTACTGGTCTATGTGCACTAGAGGGACAGGCTTCCCCCCCACACACTGTGCTTGTTCTGTAGACCCTGCCTGGTGGGTCTTCTGTTATCCCACCATCGTGTCATACTTCCACAGTGACGTGAGGTCTCTAGATGCAGCACACAAAAAATTCGTGGATCCTGCCAGATCCATGGCATGATGTCGGGCCAGGCCTATGCTTTCTCTCTCCCACAGATGCTGCAGTGTTTTCAAAACAGGGCTAGGCAATCCCCTCTCTCTCCTGATTGCCTGGGAGGAAGACCCAGACTAATGGCGGCAGAAGAAGTCCAGTCTCTGTACCACAGGCGTGTCACAAATAATACCTGATGATGCAGCGTCACCGTTTAAGTTTTCTTCCTTTTATCATAAGGGAAAGAGAGGGCCCATTTCAAAATTGGGGGGGAAAGTGAGTTGCCACAACAGATTGTGACAGATTTATTACTATTTGTCATGGTAAATATGTATCAAAGAAAACATATAAGTGTCTTTATGTAGTCATAATCACTCCAAAGGAAACCTTTTATTATCTCCAATCTTTTAGTATCTGTTATACAAATACTCATACATACTGAAACAAATTTAAAAGTATCTCTTATCAAATAGTCATAATTTTATTTGAGCTTTAAAAAAAGCATGGCAGAGGTCTAAAAATATAGAAATACAGATCTGCTGTGAGAAAAGTGTGACCGTGTCTACTGCAGATCTTTTTTGGAATCAAGTTAAGATAAATATTTTGTGTGGTGGTAAGCCATGTGGACCTTGTTGTAAGTAATAAGCAATTGATATTTACAACAAAGCTTACATAAACTAAGTTAAATTGCTATGAAAATAGAGCTGAGATTTTTTTAGGTAATGAGTAAATGGATGATTAAATTATAAAATTACCTAAACTTGTTCTTCTTGCTCAAAAAATAGCGATAAAAATTTCATTTTTAATTGTATTTTCTTCCTCCTTGTATTTCAGAAAAAAGGCTATTCATCAAAATGTTTCATAAGGACCATGAAAACATTTAGTCAAGATAAATCTTCGAAGAAGAGCAAATCCTAAACTGACCACTAAAAACCTAAAATTAAATAGAATAAAACTAAATTCCTAATTCCCAAGTTTTGTTTATTGGGAAAGAAAGGAAAATTATTTTTATATCTCTGAATGTATCACAACATAGCAGCAACACCTAAATTGTCTTAACAGCAAACAAAACACTGTAACAGTAAAATTTTCTAAAGGGGCCAGTTAGCTATAGGGAAATACTTAAAAATTTACAACAAATTACGAAAATTGGTGTTGACAATGATTAAGAATATACATACCATCCAATGCCACACCAATGCACTCCTTAGAAATTGTCTAGATTTCTGCCTAATCTTAGCATTGGATAAAACAAGTTAATTTTAATATGAAGCATAAGGAGGGTAGGATAGCTTTAAGTTTTTTATGGCTTTTATAGGACAGTTATTCCATTGTTTCAGAACATTCAAAGGTCCACTAAATGCATTTAATATTGTCCATATTAAGTTCAGGCATGTTTAAAATGTAAACAGCTGTTAGGACTATATCATTTGAAGTTGTCATAAAACCTATTAAAAGCTAAAGTTTCATCAACATTAAATCCACCCCTAACTTCAAGCTTAAAATATGCTTATAAAATCCTTTGGGCATATTAGTCAATTTCAATACAACACGGAAATTCAAAGAATAAACAACTGAGTACAATTTTAAGTGACTTATTGACAGTTGAAAGTGACTATACACCATTGGCAATCTTATTTACACAATATTTTTCTATATTTATGAATAATTTTGTGATGCTTCTTCAACATCACCAACTCTATCATAATCAGCATACAAAATTTACTCTTTTTCCTGATAAGACTTATTCTGATATATTCATTTAATAATTGTTTGGATGAGCTGAACTGAAATCAAGTCAAATACACAGGTGTTTGGGTTAATCTAATCTTAGCACATTTGCAAGACCTATTATTCTTCTAATACATTAAAAATGAAATGAAACTAATATGAAAGCATTGATTGGTAATATACTTTAAGAAATCTAAATATGATTTTATATTAAAGTATAAAAACACAATAAGGCTCATTAGCATTCTTTTCAAAGAATGCTAGTACTCTATAGAATTAAATCAAAACTGTATCACAGGAAGGAAGAATGAAAAAAAGGAGGAAGGATAAAGAAACAAAGAAAGAAGGGAGGAAACTATGTTTTCATTTTATATGAGGAGAAAATTACTAGAAATGGACTAGTCCTAAACAAAATTAAATACAATTATATAGGAAAGTAAGAATTCAAAATATGATATCAGGTATTGAGTTGTGATCACATCCAACTTTTGCTGTGCTAGGGACCTGGGGGCGGGTGGGGGATATTAGCAACTTCTGCATAGAGCTCCAGCTATTAAAAAGACCCAGAATGCTCTTCGTTACAGCTGACTTCTTCTAGTTGTCACCTGGTAGTAAAGACACAAATGGCTACTGATGCAGCTACCTTTGCAGCCTTTATTCAGCAGCCTCTCCAGAAAATAGAGACATTCTTCCTGCACTCTGGGCTGAAACCCATGTAAATTTTTCCTAAATCCTCTCCACAAATCTCCTTTCGCATGCAAATCCATAAATCATCATAATACTGACAAAGAATTTAACCAACACATGAAACTAATACTCATTCTCTTGAAAGCCCTGTACAGGTAAAACTCCGCAAACTTCAGGCACCTTTTCAAGGCTCTCTTTAGAGCTTAACCTGCTGAATATCAACATAACCACCCAGTCTTCCAGGATGTGCAATTAATCACTCCAATGTGGGTCAGGTGGCTGGATGTGCAGGTCATTTCTACCTCATCCACCTTCTAGATAAACGTGCTGCTCTGGGTGCATGGAAACTCATTTACTTCTATCTCCTTCCCATCAATACAAAACAGAACAAAATAAGCAATATACAAAGCAGAAACAAGCAGTACTTACTGAAGATGGCAAACCTGGAGGAACTTTTCGAACTTTCTTTGTCTGTACCTCTGAAAGAAAATGAAGATGCTGTCAGCTCCCAAATGCCCATTTTCCTAACCAAGATAGATTAAACCACAAAAAATTCTAGATGATACCACATTTCCTCAAATCATTACCTTAGCAAACTGTAGTTACCATGATCACATTTGATTCCAGCAGAAATCAAATTCTGCTTTGTTCATAAAAATGAAGATATTTTGCTTTTTGCTACTTTGATCTTTTAATAGCTTCCTTATGGGTGCAGCCAAGAGAAAACTAGAAATAAGCAGACACCAAAAAAGTTCTGCTACCATAAGTTGTTAACGTACCTACTCAGTGTACTAGGGGGGAAGTCTCCAGGCTGACAACTGAGCCAAATTTTATGGTTTTCTTGGGGTGGGAGGTAGGATGGGGGGGCGATATTTTAAAGAAAGAAAGAAAGAAAAAAAGAAAAAGGCATAATCATCCCTCAGGCATTCAAACAAAGGAATACCTTACCCATGGCACTACTGTGAAGAGGCCTCCTTCGGGGATTATTGCTAGAATACTGATAGTACTGGGAACCAGGTTTGGTGGGCGAAAGGGTTCCTGGGTTGCCCATATCCATGTCACCTCCAAGGAGACTCTGCTAAAAGGGAAAACAAACATATAAGGTTAATTTTTTACTTTCACCACCTCCCAACTGATTGTTAGTACTTAAACCAACGCAATAAAGCAAACAGCATCTGCTAAGCTGAGACAATTAAAACAAAACAAAAACCCAAAAGAAAGGCAGTCTAAGAAGCTATCACAAAGTTTGTGAATTTTTAATTCTTTACTGTTAGGAGGAAAGTAGATGATTCCCTTTAAACAATATTTTTTTTTAAGTCTTTTAAGATGACTCACGTTTTCATTTCACAAAACAAATGGCATTTATATAAGACTAATGTTTCCTTTTTCTAGACTGAGGCTCATATCTGGGAACTATTCACCCCCTTCCTTAACAAGAAGAATCTCATTTTGTGAACGCACACAACTTCCCCCGGCTGCATACACTGGGGGTAAGTGTAGCCTATGAACTCGACTGAGAACCCTGCCCCTCTGTACCGCATATCATGATTCTCCACGAACTGACACAGCACCCACAGAAGAGAAAATGCCAACTGAACCAAGAGGAAATTCAAATCCTCACACTAACTCTCGAAATTACAGAAATAGCAGATATTCCACACTAACAGCCACAAAGGACTTCAGAATGCCCTCTTGAGGTCTATCGGAAGCTAAGACACGTCCCACAGATTAAACATTTACCTGAACACTAGAAAACTTCCACAATAACCTATCACAGTGTGACAATTATTAAACTTTTAAAAATGATGACATCAGAAAGATTATATAATACCACATTTTCTAAAAACTACATAGAAACTTACCCATAATATATAAATCGCCTGATTATACTCTGCATTGAACACATTGTTCTTTTAATTATTCTGATATGCAATAAAACAAGAATAGATAGTACCATTTATATTAAGAACAAATTTACTGTTTAATAAAGAAATTTTAAAATTAAGTACTAAAAATCTAACTTTATCGTTACTTGTAATCAACTTTTACTGACTGAACTAATTACTGTCCTTGATAAAGTACAGAATGTGTTTTCCCTAATCTAAATTCTAATCACCATGTCACTCACAACAGACTTAGGGATGCTTCACTAACACACTATTCACATGCAAAATACTCTAAATAGGCCAATTATGACTCTGCCCCTGTTCCCTGGTTAACCCGCTGAGAACTGAAAAATTTCACAAGGCAGTCACCAACTAAAACAAAGGGTCCTTGTTTTAAATTAAGACAGTCTTTTTGATTCCTAAATAGCTCAACAAAGTGGCATGTCTTCTAGTGAAAGCAGTTGGTCAAATATGACCCATAAGCTGGAAAATCAAAAATTCAAACCTCCCCTTTCCACCGCCATATAGCTAAATATCATAAAGAGAACCTCTCTATTCCAAGGGGTTTTTCTGAGTGTTGGATGAGTCATATATAAAGGACTAATCAGCTACTGACAAGCTCGCCTTTACTGATTCCAGTTTAAGACTTTTTCAAGAGATATGTAATAAACATTACTTCAAAATACAACTTCAAGGATGAGATTTCAGATTGAAAGCACATTTTGAGTAATAAACTCATTGCTAGTATCTTAATGTTTACCACATAAATACCTGATAAAACCAGATTTATCAGATAAAAATCTGACATCTGCATGCTCAACTATTGCCTCGTTTGAACTTAAGAGACATATTAAAACACTACACAATGACAAACTAAAACATAAGGCTTATTATAATAAAGTTTTGCATAAATCAGAAATCTAGTAACAAATAATTTATCATTTAGGAGTGGCATTCAAAAATTTTTGAATCTCAACCTAAATTTCACTCTTGTCATTTCTTATTAACAAAGAAAGTTATAGTGAAGTCTGTGTCCAAGTTTTCTTTGAAATTTCAATCAATAAAGCTGTGAATGATTTGAAATCACAACCTCCTTACAGTGTGGTAAATCTACGAATGAGTCTTTATTTCATTGGAAAGAGGAGTTTGAAAATAACTTCGTATTCTAGACACAAATCACCCCATTTCTTCATTTTTCTTTTTCTAGAAGTATATAAAATATTCAGAAAACGGCTGAGCAAATACGTTGAAATGCTTGCTTGTGTTTTCAAATGAGTTTAACCATTGGTTAATTCTTCTTGGTCCTGGTGGCAAAGGTTTTCACTTTCAAGAAATTAAATGCATTCAAGGGGTCAACCTAAAAACACACACTTGCTATACTGTCTTTTAGAAGCATTCACAATAGAGCTGTGAAAATATAAAATGATAACTACAAAACAGCTACAGGCTGTGGTTGACCTTACTGTTGTTAACTTAAAAGAAAATAATTTCATGGGCCAGTCATAATACATCACGCATCCAGCTCTTATATATGCAGGCGCAAGGGCTATGTGCAGTAACATAGCACTAGGACCAGATAGCACTTACAAACCTTTAGTGGTTCCTGTTAATCTTTATTTTTTTCACAAAGCACATTCATTCCTGTTTCTTTCTCCTTAGACCTGTTTGTTCCTATTTCTTTCTCACTTGGACAATAGAATCATTTTTCTAAAGCAACAAAAATAAACATTTCCTCACATTTAAGGGGGCCCTAAACACCTGCTTAGGGAAAATGAAGATAAAAATATACGTGTTCTTATTGTAGAGTATACTTATAAAGTGAACAATGACCATTTACTATTGTCTGGCCTTTACGTCACATACTTAACTCTCTGTAGCAATGAGAAAGATAAATTTTCCACTAGTTGAAAAACCTGAGTTTATGAATTTTAAAAAGTGAATGGTGTTTGATTTAAAGTAAATTAAATTTTGCAAAAAATGGATAAGGTATTCGTTTATATTATGAATTTACCTGCATATATAGATATAGCTCTGAAGAAAAGTTTCTGCTTAATAAAAGTTAAGCTTGAAAACTACGTCTACTTTCAAAATGGGCAAATTCATCCTGGCCTTAAATAGGATTATAATGGTTTTAGGTTTTTCACATTGTGCAAGCTCATGTTCTGCGGTTATGCTGGGTCCCAGTAGTAGGCTGCCCGAATCTGCCAGGAAACACTGGAGGCAGATGTGGCATCTGGCAGAGCTAACCTGTAAATCTTAAACCCATAGTTTAGCATTTTGCTTAACTGTCCACAGTGTGATGAGACAAGCCCTTCCCCTTACTCGCTCCTATTTTTTTTCCCAAAAGACCTAAAATACCGTAACCAAAGAATAAAACACACTGACTTTGTCAACCAGGTTGGAATGTTTCGGGGTTCACCCTCTGCAGCCAATTCCCCTGCAAATGGCCATTCCTAACTTGGCCATTCAAATCCCCAAATACAGCACTCTGTGAGTGTCTTTTTCAATTAAAATTTTGTTGTTTGTTTTACATCAGATTTGTTTGTTTTTCATCAGATATAGGTCTCAGAATGTCTTTCGAACACATTCTCAACCCTGCCCCCATTCCTTTTCGGGGGAGCTTCTTAACAGCCTTGATCAACCACTGAACTTTGCTTATACAACCAAGAAAGCAAACCATGAATTAAACTTGAGTAACAGAAAAGCAGCATATATCTCAAATTAGATTTATAACTGAATGGTAATCAAAAATAGAACTCACTGCTTGAAGCTTAAATTATCAACTTTTTTCTAGTTAAACTAAAATCATCTTGCTCTGAACTATTATTTCATTTCAGTCAGCACTTTAAATGTAATGGGTGGGTGGTACATTTCTAAAAAGGAAGATTATATTTACACTTAATTATAGATATGACTGAGATCAGAGTACGATGAATACTGCTTTTTTGGCTTATAATTAATGCATCTAATAGGTGAATGACCTTGAATTTCAGAGTTGGAACCTGGAAGAGGGGAAAAAAAGAAGTAGGAGAAAGAAAATCTCTGGAGAAAAGCAAATGTGCCCCTGGTTTCTCAGGGCTTTCTCGATTCTGCGTCACTCCCATTACGTTGTGATCCGGTATCAGACACAACATCTTGGGGGGATGTTGCAGAACAGAGAAAAGCAGTCTCAGATGAAACCAGATTAAGCTCCTTTTCTGAACTATTGCCAAATGCTTGTGAGTCTAATTCATGTTTGGGTATTCTAGTACTCACACAGCTGCAATTCCATTCTTTCATCACAAACCTAAGTGATGTATAGTGGCTTTGTATGGTGAACTGACTCTATAAAGCCAGGATTTTTTAAAATGTTAATATGGAAAAAAATTCTGAACCACTATAAAACTTATGAATGCAAAATATATGTGTAGGTATCTACCAGACTTTGTGGCATTAAATGCAAAATACGCATTGAGTGAAATTACAAGTTAGATTTGTTTAAAATACCTTTTATCACAACTGAGGTCATTTCTACATAGTTAATTCTGCACAGAATCGGGTTTTCAAAGACACTGCTGAATAAGATTCCTAACAGCCATGGGGAAGTTTTTGTAAATCCCTGTCGAATAGTTGCTGCTGAATGTGCCATTCTGACCACAGAAGGGCCATTGCTGACTTACTACAGTAGCAGGAGGGGGGCAATAATTTTGCTGCTGTTGGCACTTACTCTGCAACCTAGAATATATCTCACACCAAAGGGCAATGAAGAACACAATATTTCCACCTGTCCACTTTTGAACTTCAAAGCTCAAAATTGAAGGTCAGTCTTTGGACAGTCTTCTTTCCTGATTCCTGAAGGTCCAAGAGTACACCTTTATAATTTATTTTTATTTCTGTCTGCTTGGTTTCAACAAAAGAGGAGTTGGGCAACTTACAAAGACTAAGGTATCTTGCAAATCAGGGACTTAAAAAACTGTTGTGCTGTAGAGAAATACAAATTATTGAAATTATTATTTAGCAAATATTTTTAAAGGTTTTTTTTGTCAGTGTTTCTTATTTCTACATTAAACATGTCATGCATTGTGTCTGTAACAAGTCAGAAGTAGAATTCAAATCTATTAAGGAAAGAGAGAGGGCTTTAAGGTCAGACCAATCTGGTTGAATCTTAGCTCAAAGAAATACAGACAATGTATGTGGGGGTTAGTTATGTAACTGCTCTAACTCATATTTTCTTCCCTGTAAAAAGGAACTAATAAAAGCTCTATCATAGGGTTATCAGGAATAGATGAAACAACATATGTAAAATGTTCCGCAGAGCCAGGGTCCAGCACAGAGCTTACCTCTTCCTTATGTCCCACACAAAATAGTCCCATATTACAATCCACTGATTATTATTGAAAAGATGCATCAAAAGTTATGAGTGATCATTAGATTTTCTGTTTTCAGATAAAAAAGTACAAGCTGTGATAATAATTTGGAAAAGTTACTATAAAAAGTTAAAAATGAGTTATATATGGGAGTCTACATAACAAAGATGATAGCCTTATGGCCTAGAGCTACACTGGCAACAAGAAATGACTAGGTTTTTTCCCTATTTAATAAAGAAATTGCCCAACAATCTTCATAATTAAACTTAAGTGGCCATGTTCCCGGAACTGCCACAAGGATGAATTCGGTGGCTCCTTTAATTTTGCTTTTGCACGCATGAGCAAACTGCTACTGTTAATTCAACTATAGGTAAGATCAAAACTAGTTACAGTTAACCAACTAGACATACAAAAATAAGAAATGTATTATATGCGATAGAATTTCATACATCTTGTGATTTGCATTCGAACTCTTGCTACAGTATGGGTCACTGATAAATAACCTCAAATATGGTTCAATTTTGTGTTTTGCCGCTTACAAGGGTAATTATAGGCATTTAATGAATTTTTATGTGATACTTATCAAGTGTTGTTTTAAAAAAATCTTTTACTTCTCCATGACATCACAAAAAAATAAAAATAAATGAATGCAGTCCATAGGTTTGGTTGGAAATGTACGTAATTCCCAAAGAAATCAATTGCCTTAAACAAAATTATTTATTCTAGTAGTGATTGTATTTCACCAAACACTCAAAAATTCAAATACATTGTCTTTCCTTATAAAGAAACACACCACCTTATATTTAAATGTCATAATGTGATGCAAAGGTTGCCATGGTAACTAGTACTTAATGTATAACAGAGTAACAGTCAAGTAAAGACTCATGCATTTTGGTATGGAAATTACAACTGCCCAAGGGTTGGCAAGGTTTACGCATATACCTATTTGACTCTCATATTTTTTAAAAAGAATATATTATTTATTGTATATACTAAAGCGAGGAGGTTTTTTGATGGTTTCTGAAAATCCATTCTGGAATCCCAGGTCATCTATTACATATTAAAAGGGGGATTATATTTGTTGGTGGGAAGGTAGAAATTTAGCAAAAAGAAAACACTGAGGCAATCAGTAACCTATAATAAAAAATGGATTTGAAGAAATCTTATGTAAACAATACAGAATTTAAGATAACTATCTTCTTTGTCAGTTTAAGCTCCTTCTCAGTTCAGGAAGTTCATTTAATATATAATTCACTATGTAGTGAGTTGACATGCTATAATCACTACTTGCCTTAAAAATGTTTCCTTCGGCAATTTTGTGCCAAAGTAAAAATAGAACAATTTGAATACGACCTGTTAACATACTAGGGAATTAGCAACACTTTTGCTATAAATATAAACATGTAGCTATAATAAATGTGCTGAAAAATATATTTCGCCAGGTTGCTATGTTAGCAAAATAAAGGCATATCAAACTGTCACAAGTCAGTCTTCATCATATTGGGTGGAAGTTCCATTTCAAGGTTGTTGTAAATATCTGCCCCTCTGAGCAACGATATATGACAGCCATTTTTATATAGGTTGGCCTTCCTGGAAACAGGGACCAGGGTCATGTGGCCTACCCAGCACCCCACATAAAGGCTCAATTATAGCCTAATGGCCAACTCTGTAAGATATCACTGAAACAAAGTGTCCTGCTAATAATCTGCACCTGTAAACAAGGCGATACATCCATCACATGATGGGCGGAAACTGAGATTATCTGGAGAAGTAGTAAATGCTCAATTTAATCTTCAACTCATCCTGAAATTATTTAAGTCCTGACCTTCCTTCCAAAGCTATGCACAGCTTCAAGCCAGTCTGCACTCGATGAGCACTAACTCTTTACCTTCCAAGATTCTTTCTTGAGTATCTGACCAAGAGTATATGGCGTAAAGGTCAAACTAGTGGATATGGCAGCTAAAAGAGGAAATGACTTCTTCATGTTTTAACTTTCTACAGTGCCTGGCGCAGAGACCTGCCATGGCAAATGCTCGCTAAATATTGAAGTAAATGCAGAACTAATGCTATTGATCAAATCGAGGGCTTAAATAACTACTGTGCTTCTGTTTTTTAGCGTAAATCTTATCTTTGAGGCATTCCAACTACTACTGTTGCTCATAATAACCACCATAGTATTAGCATAGGTAGTAATAGTAGTATGAGGAGGATGGATGGATGTGAATACAAGAAGAGTGGCAAGGATGGTAGGTATAGCAGGAACAGCAGCAGCTACAAGTCACAGTGTCCACTAAGTGCCAGGCACAGGTGCAGATCCTTTACATGCTAACAAGGCAGATGCTACAAACCCCAATGGGGATTTGTAGATGGGGACATTCAGAGTGGTCATGTGACCTGACCAATGCCATGTGGCTGGCAAGCAGTGGAGCCAAGCT
Organism: Nomascus leucogenys; assembly: GCF_006542625.1. Taxonomy (NCBI): domain Eukaryota; kingdom Metazoa; phylum Chordata; class Mammalia; order Primates; family Hylobatidae; genus Nomascus; species Nomascus leucogenys. The sequence goes on along the minus strand of NC_044384.1, from coordinate 24,326,382 downwards.
GGGAATTCAGTTAGGCTTGACTTCAAAGCCTATGCTAGTTCTCTGCTCTACACTCACCCGCTATCTTCTGTATACTTGTTTTTTCTCCCCGTCCCACACCATTAGAAGGCTCATTTTTAAGTCAAGAGCTTATCCTAAAGTTTACTTCATAGGAGCCCATCTAATTAAGTAGGGTTAGACAAGCCCTGGTATGAGTGCCACTTACCCCCTGGATAATCCTGGACAATCTATCTAACCTTGGTGGGCAAAGCTCCTTGTCTGGGAAATGTTGTGTAAGAATGCCTACCCATGGTAAGAATTCAGTTAGATAATACAAAGTGTTTAGCAAAGTTCCTAGCACTTACTGAGGCTTAATTGTAAGAAGAAGTTTTAAATATGTTGTATATTTTAAAATCTTACCATATACTAATACAGAATGTGTTATATTACAATGTAAGTTTGGATGAAATGATATGATGTATGATATATAAGTCATGCATAGATAGATTATATAAATTTCTAATAGGCCCAAGACACCTGAGGCTATAAAACAGCATGCCTGCTTGGAGAACTGAAATCTCAGTTCTTCAGTCTGATCCTCCCATTACCTCCACCTCTGCTCTCCACAGCTGTCTGCCACTCATCTCTAATCTTGATCTCCACAATGGGGTCAATCATCTTCTCTAGAAAGGTTCAAATTATTTTTCATTATTATTTCTTTTACCCCAGTCTTCTTTCATTTAAGTCCTCTTCCTTCTAGATGTTTCCTTACACTTCATCTGAAAAATTCGTCTGTTGTAACATTTATAGCCTTGTATGGAAAGTAACTCTTTTTTCTCCTTTCTAAACTGTGGGATCCTCAAGGGCAGAAAGTGAGCTCCGATCATCTTTGTATTCCTGGCATCCAACAGAGTGGGCCCCGGTACACAGTACGCCCTCAGTAAAGGCCAACTGGATAAGATAATTTATCAGCTATGGAAGATGCTTGCATGATTTCAACCATCACTAGTATAAACAGGCCTTCTACATCTCTACCCAGTAGACACGTAATTCCTCCATCTCTATATTCAGTCTTGTCCTCAGCGTTCCTCCTGTGCCTCTGGAGTGGTTTTTAAGAACATCACCTCATGAATGCTTCATACAAAACGTAAAATTTGATCCTTAATATGCAAAAGGCTCAACACCTCTTTTCCACAAAACTTCTGCTGATTCCTAATTACACTCTCAGTCCTTTAAAGTACATTTGAAGAGTAAGAGCTTATAATACCTGTGAGGAAATCAGTTGTATGTTTTTCTAGACACATGATGGCTTACCTTTGTTCTTATCTATGACAGGTTTGGTTGAAAATGGTTAAATTTCTACAGTACATGGGGCTATTAAATGGTTCATTATTCACCCAAAGGGCCCGGTTCTAAAAAGAATTTGGAACAGTTGGGATAATACAAGCACTGTCCAGGAGAAACAGATTCAGTAGTGCCATATACTTTCAGTAGAAGAAATACTGCAGGAGAGAGGACAAAGAAACAGCAAGAGAAGGGAATGGTTACTGTGGGAACACAGCATATGAAATAGGTTAGGAAAACTTAAAACAGCTGGCTAAAAAAATGACTCCCCTTAGTAGGTAGTAAGGAAGTCTTAACATGATATTGAGCACTTGGAAACTACCTTCTTAACTACTGACAATAGGCTGGGTCAGCTAGGGTCAAAGCCACAAAAATAGCCATAGGAGACTAGAGATAGAACTTAGATAATTAAGACAACAACTTAAGAATTGAATAAAAATTTTGGTGTGTTTCTTCATAGGAAGTGATATGGTCCCATTTTTCTTAGGCTACGCATGCATCAATTTGTCTGAACTCTTCCGACAATGCCAACTTTTCCAGAATGGCACCATTAAATACCTAAAAACAATCTTCTAAGACTGAGGTCACCAAACATTTTTCTTGAAGGACCAGATAGAAAATATTTTAGTCTTTGCTGGCCATGTGGTCTCTGTTGCAAATACCCAACTCTGCCATTGTTACACTAAATCGACCATACATAATATGTAAATAAACAGGTCAGACAGTGTTCCAGTAAAATTTTGTTTATAAAAAGAGGCTGTTGGTTGGATTTGGCCTTAAGCCATAATTTGCTAACCCCCCTCCCCCTCTTTTTTTTGAGAGAAGTCTCACTCTGCCACCAGGCTGGAGTGCAGTGGCACGATCTTGGCTCACTGCAACCTCCGACTCCCAGGTTCAAGCAATTCTCCTGCCTCAGCCTCCTGAGTAGCTGGGAATACAGGTGCACGCCACCATGCCCAGCTAATTTTTGTATTTTTAGTAGAGATGGGGTTTCACCATGTTGGCCAGGATGGTTTCAATCTCTTGACCTCGTGATCCACCCGCGTTGGCCTCCCAAAGTGCTGGGATTACAGGCCTGAGCCACCACACCTGGCCTGCTAACCCCTTTTCTAAAAGAAAGGTATAGGACATATTCTCAACGTTCAATTGCACTGCTGGGGTAGAAATGTCATGAGATTTATGGATGCTATCTTCAGACTTCCCTCTCCCCATCATCCAGCCTCACCTAGAACACTGGTGCACTGTGGACAGAGTTGGCCTTCTAAAATCCAGAGCTGCTCCTCTTCCTTCAAGCAGACCAAACTTCAGAGCTCAAAAATGCTGAGCCCCCAGCTGCACCCATGGCCAATCTAGTAGGAATCTACCTCCCAGCCCTCTCTCTCCTCTTTCACACATTTCTCCACTAAGATGCACTGAATACCTACCATGAGCCAGCCACTGTTCTAGGCACTGGGAAGACAGTCCTCATCTGTCTCTTCCCTTTCCTGCAGCCTACCTATAGTCAGAGTCACATGGAATTGCTCGTGGTTCCCTAATTACTCTCTTGCTCAGACAGACGTTTCTCTGCACTTTTATAAAGGCTAACCCCTCTTCCTGGAAGACCCTTTCTTCCCATTCCACAGCAGAGAAGCCACTTGCAAACAACCATGAGGACTGGTCAGATGTCATCTCCTTGAGACTACTTCCCCAACATAGCTGGGGAGGTCAGCTCCCCTACCCCGGGCTTCAGGCCACTCCCTTATCACAAGGCCTTGGCATTACAGGCAGATGTGGGAGGGAATGTTCTCACTGTTGAGTCCCAAGCACCAGCACAGGATGCCACTCAGTAAATGGCAGCAATCATACAAATAACAGCAAATATTTATACGGTGCTTGGTATGCTTCAGGCTGTTGGCTATGCAACTTATTTAATATGAAGAACCCCTCAAGGAGTGGATTCTACTAATACTGCTTTACAAATAAGGTGGCCTGAGGCAGAAATAAGTGAAGTATTCGCCCAAGATTGTCTGAAAAATATTCGAAGATGCATGAATAACCAAACTGTGTGAATTCCACTGATCTTTCTTACTTCTTCTGGACACACACTGTTCCTGGAAATCTCACATCTGAAATTCTCAATAATCAACTCATGCTTATCCTGAAATCACATGCTTGGAGCCTCCCAACTGTCTTCTCCTGTCTTATCTCCAGTGACTCCTAGTTTCAGAACTTCAGCTCTAGTCAAAAGAAATGGCCAGGTGTAATGGCTCATGCCTGTAATCCCAGCATTTTCAGAGGCCAAGGTGGAAGGATCACTTGAGCCCAAGAGTTCAGGAGTTGGAGGCTGTGGTGAGTTATGATCGCACCACTGCACTCCAGCCTGAGCAACAGAATTTGACTTTGTCTCCAAAAACAAACAAACAAAAAAAACAAGAAAGAAGAAGGAAGAAGGAAGAAGGAGGAAGGAAGGAAGGAAGGAAGGAAGGAAGGAAGGAAGGAAGGAAGGAAGGAAGGAAGGAAGGAAGGAAGGAAGGGGAAAAAAAAGAAAAGAAGAAAACATGTATCTGACCCTGACCTTTGGGCTCCAATGTCCCTTCCACACTTAAACAGGGGCTGTCCCTTTTTCGAAACCCATTCCAAACTTGCTTATTCCATAAAATCTTTGTAAAAATAACTGGCCTCCAATCATTCGGTTCACTCAATATTCACACACATAACATTATAACCAGCCTTAAATGTTTATGAGAAAGATGCTGTTAAAATAACAAACAAGCAGATAACTTTACAGAGTTAGAATACGACTGTGATCTTTAAGTTTCCTTAGAGTAATTGTAGAGCATTTGCATTTATAAATATTCTATTTTCTCTCCACGGATGTAAGACAGAAATATTCTTATTATGTTTTCTTATATTTCTCATTATAAATATATTTAGATATTCAGCATATGACACTGACTTGCTGAACTAGTTCACAAGGCAGTTTAACAAAAATCATGAAAGGATTCAGCAGTATAAACACTTTTAAAAGACCGAAATAATCTTGTATATCAATTTTTAAAAGAAAATCTTTTCACACAAATATTTCCCAGGAAAGTACTTGCATAAATGTGATTGGATGACTCAAAATTAAAGGAGACTATAATGCAAATTCAAACAAATTCCAAAGGAGAAAAATGGATAGGGCAGAGAAGACACGAATTCTAAAGCTTATCTGGAATATTAATGCATGATAATAGTTAGGAAAATTTTTACAAAGATGTAATTTGAGAATACATACATTTTAAACAAAGTAAATTGAAGCAATGTGCGGCTGCTGCCAGATCAGGAAATATTACAGAAAGATTAATGGCAAGGCTGTCATTGAAAAAAAAATCAATGAGAAAATGATAAATAATTCAATAAATGGTAACTAAAGTTTGTTTAGCATTTAAGGGGGACAGTTTATGTTTTTGCTTCACACTTTATACTAAAATATGTTTAAATGCAAAGGTTAAAACATAAAAGCCTGAGAATAAAGTATAAGCAATTAAGTAGAGATGGCCTTTGTTAGCTATGACATTAGAGCTAGAAAAATTAGAACATATTGGGACCCAGACTACATACTTGTTTTTCAAAACATTACCCAGCTGGGCACGGTAGCTCATGCCTGTAATCTCAGCACTTTGGGAGGCCGAGGCGGGTGGATCATTTGAGGTTAGGAGTTCAAGACCAGCCTGGCCAACACGGCGAAACTCCATGTCTCTACTAAAAATACAAAAATTAACCAGGCGTGGTAGTGCACGCCTGTAATCCCAGTTATTAGAGAGGCTGAGGCAGGAGAATTGCCTGAACCCAGGAGGCGAAGTTTGCAGTGAACCAAGATCGTGCCACTGCACTCCAGCCTGGGTGACAGAGCGACACTCTGTCTCTAAATAAATAAATAAATAAAAATAAATGAAAACATTATCCAAACCACACAAAGTTGAACAAAAATCTTTTTTAACAAATATTTAATGAAAAGATAAATACTCTTAATAAATAAAAAGCTTTTACATTGTAATAAGAATAAAACTAAATAGACTGGGGAAGAACATGAACCATTCCTTTATAAAAGGAATGAATTTGAAATTTGGCAATAAATATATGACAAGCTATTTGGCAAATTAAAATGAGACAAATTTTCAACTGCCAGTGAGGAAGTTCACTTTCATATATAGCTAATGGGAATGTAATCTGGTATAAACTTTCTGGAAGGCAAGTTAAAATGCACTGCAAAATATTAAAAGCGTATGCCTTCTGACTTAGAATTTTCAAGTTAAAAATTTTAACTCTATGGATAATATTGGACAAGTATACAAAAATACGTGTGCATAGATGCCTATGGTAACATTATGCCTGTGAAAATTTAGAAAAGCCTAGCAGGAGTTTTATTAAATTAATGAAGATATATAAAATAATGTGGTAAATTTACATTTAACGAAAAAGCATGTTTTTAAAAGTAGGTTCTGTAGCATATGACCTGTTTTTCTAAAAAGTATCTTCAAGTTTAACCATTCTCTACAACTCCTCCAACCTCAGTCAAATCATGATGTTCATCAGAATATTTCTCATTCTGGCAAATTCTGTGGTTCATATTTGTTATAAAAAACATAACCTGAGTAACTTCAGAGTCCTGCAAGGGAACTTTAGGTAGTAGCAAAAGGCAGAATGAAGATTATCTTCATTTCAGACATCTCTCTTGAACTTTGTTTCCTGCAGGATAAAGACTAAGTTGATTATATCTGTGCATGCACACACCAGTTGAAAGCTGCCAGGGGAGTCTATCAGATATTCAAGAGCCTTCTATAGAATGTACTGAAAACAAATCTTTCAAAGTCTATATATATGAGACAAGACCACTTGACCGATTTTTAAAAATGTATAAGCTAAGTTGATTTTCATTTTCCACATGGAGACTGTCATTATTTATAATTTACTAATGCACATTAAAAATATGTAAGGGCTGGGCATGGTGGCTCATGCCTGTAATCCCAGCACTTTGGGAACTGAGGCAGGCAGATCACAAGGTCAGGAGATTGAGACCATCCTGGCTAATATGGCGAAACTCTGTCTCTACTAAAAATACAAAAAATTAGCCAGGTGTGGTGGCATGCACCTGTAGTCCCAGCTACTCAAGAGGCTGAGGCAGGAGAATCGCTTAAACTCGCGAGGCGGAGGTTGCAGTGTGCCAAGATCATGCTACTGCACTCCAGCCTAGGCAACAGTGTGAGACTCCATCTCCAAAATATATACATATATATATTTATATGATGGCTGGGCCTAGCAGATATGTAGATTCTCCTATTGCTGGGTCCCACTTTTCTGTTAAGGCTTACTTCCTTACTGCTTTTGCTCAAATTATTTCTTGTAGAAGCACTGGATAAATGCCTGCATTGCTGTGGAGTGAGAACAACTTCGGAGTGGGTCAATTCTGCAAAGCAGAGTGGCACAAAGCAGTGATCATGCTGTTTTCCTCATCTGCCAAAAGTCAGCTCCCTAATGCTCTCCCCCAGCCAACAATGGACCTTAGAGTGAGCCCATCAGCCTTTCAACTGAATAGGCTTTGAGGCACAAACAGGATAAAAATCTAAAGTTTTGGCTGGGCACAGTGGCTCATGCCTACGATCCCAGCACTTTGGCAGGCCGAGGCGAGTGGATCACCTGAGGTCAGGAGTTCAAGACCAGCCTGCCCAACATGGTGAAACCCCATCTCTACTAAAAATACAAAAAAATTAATGATGCACGCCTTTTATTCCAGCTACTGAGGAGGGTGAGGCAGGAGAATCGCTTGAACTCGGAAGGCAGAAGTTGCACTGAGCTGAGATCGTGCCATTGCACTCCAGCCTGGACAACAAGAGCAAAACTCCATCTCAAAAAAAAAAAAACAACAAAACAACAACAACAACAAAATAACTATTTTTGTTTGGGAGAAGCTAATTCTAAAATTGTTTATATATATATATATATACACACACCATGTGGATAGGCCTTCTTTATTTTATAATTCTAAATCTTCTATGAACTGCAAGAAGGAAGACATTTATTTGACGGGTTTAAAAACCATGAAAAGTGATTCTTATTTGTTATTTGGCTTTTGTTTTTCTTCAGAAAAGGTAGATATTTATTTATTTGTTCATTTGAAGGTTCACAATCTCTTTCCTTCAATTACAAAATTCCAGAAGGTTTGAAAGCTGTAGTTTGTGACAAAACCTGAACTAATGTGAGAATATCTACATATCTACAATTTTTGTTTTTGTCATACTAGGTGTATCTATTCATATGTTTTGCTATAGAAATAATAATCTATCTATACATTGTGGCTGTTTCAGATTTCACTGGGGAGTTACACAGGACATGCTATATACACCGTATTAACTTCATAAAATACAAATGATTCTTCAATTGTGAAATACCTATGGCCCCAAGGGTTCTAAATAAGAGACTGTGGCGTTTAACAGTCCTTTTCCTACAGTGTGCTTAAAGGCATGGCTTACAAGAAAATTTACTACATCAATCATCTTTTAATTACTTTTTGAGATAATGTCAACACCTAAACCTATTCAAAGAAAAAGTGTCTTTCAATTCCCTTAGAATATTCACACCCAGCCTGCTCAATTTTGGCACATGTATTTGAGCACAGCCAGTTTGTCCAAACGTAGTAGGTTCTCTACAGGAAGACAGTGTAGCATTTTACTTTATTGTCTGCCATAGGGTATTTTTTTCATTGCTGGTGAGCATTTTCATATGTTTGCTCCATGGTCATTTTTTGATTTACTGAAGAGCATGCTCATACACAAATTTCCATATTTCCATATACATATACATTTCCATATGTATATAAGCATGATCATAACTATTAACAATTTTGGTTGTTCTGATTTGAAAATTACTTACCTGGACATTTAATTTTAAGTGCTATTTGAAGAAAGTTCTATATACCCAAAATAATTTATGGTTCAATCACCCAGGTTTTACTCACGTGGCAGAGATGAAAATCATCTCCCTTAGGACCCAAGGTGATCTTTGCTCTGTAATATGTGTTGCACATTCAAAGCCAAATTCCTCTAAAATTTTTCAGCACACAGCTCTAAAATTGTCAGGGCAATCTGGTGTAGACCAGCTGTGTACATGTGCTCATGGGTGTGATTAATTATGTGTGCTTATGTGTATGCAAGTGTGTGTATGTGTAATATAGATACAAAAACAATTGACATTAATTAGTTTATTTGTATACTTTCTCCATCCCAACACACACAAACCTATCTGCCATCCTCCCTCCTTCTGCAAACATATAGTACAAGTCTTGGAACTTCTATTCCTTTGCCTGAATGGCCAATACTGGCTAAAGGGGTTGAGGAAATTATAACATATCAAGAACATTTTCATACTTCAACCAAGTTTCAGGATTCTGCTGTTTGGTGGTCCCTTCACCAATGCAATGTAGGAGTGCATATGATGTCTTTAGAGGACATGTACAACCCCTAAGGTAATTTCTTCCATAAACATTCTTGTCACGTTTCAGCAACTATTCTAAGCACTGAAGATAACTGACAAATCAACGTCCTCCTCATTTATGAATGTGCAGGAAAACATGAACAAGGAAATATATTAGAAGAGTAGGATTTAAACACTTGCCTCTTCTAGTGAAATGAGTGAGGTTTGCAAGGCACCCTATATATTCAAACAGAAGAAAGAATGTAAAATACCCCCCAAAAGCTGTACAAATATGCAAAAATGAATGATTAATAGATAGTCAAACTCTAGATAAGATTTAGTAAGGAGAAGCGTCATTAAATCAATTTACTTATGGCTATTTTGCAACTTCCAATGAAATAATCATCAATAGATCCTAAAACAAACAGGTGAAATACAATGTAAAACTCTGTATTAGGGAGATCTGGTGGGCAGCACATGAACTCACTGAACAATCTAAGCATCTTGAGAAATGAATGGCCACATACTATTTCTTGAGTGAAGCAAATAACATATCCAAGATTACCCACGAAAAAACCTCATAGTGTTTTCAGCCAGGTGCAGTGGCTCATACCTGTAATCCCAGCACTGTGGGAGGCCAAGGCGGGTGGATCACCTGAGGTCAGGAGTTTGAGACCAGCCTGGCCAACATGGAGAAACCCCGACTCTACTAAAAATACAAAAATTAGCATGGTGGCACGCGCCTGTAATCCCAGCTACTTGGGAGGCTGAGACAGGAGAATCACTTGAACCCAGCAGGCGGAGGGTGCAGTGAGCTGAGATTGTGCCACTGCACTCCAGCTGGGTGACAGAGGGAGATTCCATCTCCAAAAACAAAACAAACAACAACAACAACAACAAAAAGTCATGAGATTTATAGATGTTATGTCAGTCTCACTCTCCCCATTAACCCAGCCTCACCTAGACATTCGTACCCATAGTGTTTTAAGAAAGTTTTCAAATTTGTGTTGGGCAGCATGCGTCCTGTGGGCCATGGGTTAGACAAGCTTGCCCTAAATCCAACTATCAGCTTAAAGGAAGCATGGAGAACAGATGAATGTGGTGTATGACACCACAAAGAAGCAATAAGCCAAATCCATAATGTGGGCTTTCTACAGGAAAACGGACCCAGTTTTAATATTTAAAAAGAGGGAGACTGGCCATGTTGTAGATTTTAAGAAGACTTCAAAGTCATGATAATCAAATGCAATGTGTGAACCTGGTTTGGATTCTGATTCAAACATGCCAGCTGTAAAAAGGCATTTGTGAGACAACTGAGGAGTGTCAGTTCTTAATGCTATTAAGAGTTCCTGATAGTCTTGATAGCTGCGATATGGCACCGTGGCTATATAAAACAAAGGAGGGGGCTTATTTGTTAGAGATGCTTCTGAAATATTTATAGGTGAAACAATATGCTGTCAAGGCTTTGCCTTAAAATATTTCAGGAACATAAAGTGAAGGGGATACTATATAACAGAAGACTGGGAAAATGGTGATATCTGTTGAAACTGGATAATGAATATATAGTAGCGCATCTTATAATACTCTATTTTTGTGTGTATTGAAACCTTCCATAATGAATAAGTACAAAAAATTTGACATGTCAATAACATAAATCCTACATGTTTTGAAACTTAAGGAAAGAGACTGAGACTGGAACTGTCTTCTCAACACCAGCAGTGGGGTTAAAAATCTACTGATTCCTTTAAGATTTATATTTTGTCTCTTTCTCAGTGTAACAGAATTTTTTAAACTGCCACAGAGACACACTCCTTGGAGACACCAGACTGAAGGTCAAGCAGATGGTCAAGGAAAGAACCAGAAGTCCCACTTGATTTGAGGACAAGGCTACAAATGTGTGCCTTTGGCCCCTGTGCCACAATGCCGGTTTCCTTTTCAAGTTAGAGGCAAAAGTGGCTGAGGTCCATGAAAGAGGATCAGGTAGCACATGACAGTCCTTGCAAGGAAATACACATTCCCCACAAGCACATCAAGATAACCGACTTCATACACTCTCCCTGTGAATTAATGCTGCCCTCACACCTGCAAAGGTGCTCATCAGGAAATTTTAAAATATTTAAATATTCTAATTTTGGCATTCAGACAAAAAAAGTTGTTGGGAGGGACAGATATCAGCAGCTGTATTTTTTAAGCTGACATAAATAAAAATGTATTCATTAAATGTTTATAAACGTCAAAATTCAGTAGCTTACTAAACTGGGTTCTTTAGCTACTGCTCAAATATAAGCTTGTCAATCTGCAGAAAGGAGCTGGGCATTTTTAGCTTTCAATTAAAAGGTGAACATCAGAGTTTTGTGTGTGTGTGTGTGTGTCTGTGTGTGTGTGTGTCTGTGTGTGTGTGTGTGTGTGTGTGTATGTGTGTTTGAAAATGCATTCTGCAACAGATCAAAGGGAAGCTGCCGCTGCCTCCAACACTGGTCTCAGGTACCAGCCTGGCCATCCCATCGTGGAGGACAGGCCTTCAGAGCTGGAAGGCTGCAATAGCTTTACCCACAACCAGCACAGTCTGACCCCAATCTCAACATTATGTTAAAAAGAGAAGGCCGGGCGCAATGGCTCATGCCTGTAATCCCAGCACTTTGTGGGGCTGAGGCAGGAGGATCGCTTGAGCCCAGGAGTTTGAAAGCAGCCTAAGCAACACAGCAAGACTCGGTCTCTACAGCAAATAAAATAGAAAAAAAACTAGCCAGGTATGGTGGTGCACACCTGTGGTCCCAGCTACTTAGGAGGCTGGGGTGAGAGGATCACTTGAGTCTGGGAGGTCAAGGGGAAGGTGAGCTGTGACTGCACCACTGCTCCAGCCTGGGCTCAATACATAGGTAGGTAGGTAGGTAGGTAGGTAGGTAGGTAGGTAGGTAGACAGACAGACAGACATATAGACAGATAGATGTAACATAGAAACACTCAATTGACCGAACAAAACTGCAAAGAGCTTAAGTGAGCACCTTAGCCAGTCCTCCTAATTCAAAATGGGCTGCTCACCATGAGGATGTTCTCAAAACAACAATTTTAGGATACTCAGACTGTACATATAGTGAAAATGACAACTCTCCCCCAAAAAATTAGAGTTCAGTGATCTAATGAGGCCTCAAAGCATGAAAAAAGGATGAAAGCATCTCCTTAGATAGGAATAAAATCAATTTGCACAAAAAAGAGACCAACTAAAAAGGTGCGGGGGTGAGGCCATGAAAATATTAACTAAGAGCCAGTTACTTAGTAGGGAAATCATGAACAGAGAACAGGAGAGGGAGAAGGAAGTGAAGTAGGTATGAGTTAAACTATAAAATGTGTTTCTTTTACAAAGTTTTCGAGAATGTTTTATACTATGCTATACACTTGTTTGGGGGGAAATGTTATTTTTCTTATAACTTTTGCATTGAATTGAGACATTTCAAGTGACCTGCCCTGATTCAAACCTGAATGTCTAATATAATTCCAAATGAACATGTCATGTAGAAAGGCTGTATCAAAGCTTAGACACATATGGGGTGATCAGCTATTTTGGTATTATTGAGGTCTCTGGAGGTATTTTTATTCCTCCTCCACTTTGGCCACTGTATGCTTCTTAACACCTCCTCCAGGAGGCAGCCAGTTATACCTCTTCACTAGTTTGTGATACTTGGTCTTGGTAGAAACAGGTTCAGAGGGCAGGAAAGAGTTTGAAAAAAGAGGCTAAAATAATCTGGATGAGGGCGCCATAGGGCCAGTAGGAGTCTTGCCTGTAGGGAGTCAGAGGAACCTGGGATCCAAGCCTCCTTAGACAAGACACTTAACTCCCCACAGCCTTGGCCTCTTCATTTGTGGACAGGAGACGTTCACTGTACCTACTCATAGAGATGCTTGGAGAAATAAAGAAATCATGCCTGTGGAGACTATCACATATGTTAGAACAAAAGGAGTGCTTCGGTGAGAGCCAAGGAAGCTTTGTTTGTTCATTCACTTATTTTTTTTTAAGTGCCAACCAGGGACCAGGCACTTTACTAGATACAAGAGCACAGCAGTCAACTCATGACTACATTTACAGCGTGGATTTTAATCAATGACAACACTTCCGCCGGGAAACACTCCTCAACACTTCCACAGGGAAGTCTGACATAGAGACGCCTCTCCCCAGGTTCCTCTGCACCTAGCACGTGTCTCAAACACGCATGGAATTGAAATCCACCCTACGCTGAAATTATTGTCACAAGTCTCTATCGTTACCCACTTGCTTCCACTCTCAGCTGTGAGGTCCTGGAAGCTGGGGTTTTGTGTCTCTGGCACTGAGGGCTGCTTATACATAGCAGATAATCAATGCAAATTTTGCCAATGGATTAATGGAGAAATAAATGAAAGACTAAATAAACAAAATGACTTATAACCTCTCAGTTTTCTAATTTATAAAAGGAGAATAATAGCATCTCCTTCCTTGTAAGGTACTGTATTTGAAAGCATTTAGAATGTGTAAAGTTCCATATAAAGGGGTTGGCTTGGGATGGTAGATTAAACATAAGCTTCTACTTTTCCTCTAACCTCATATGTCAGAAATGGTACTGGGTGTGTGTGTATGTGTGTGTGTGAATTTAGAAGAGATATAGATGCCAAATAGTGCCAGAAAATAAGGAAGAGAACCTTTGGTGCAACAACAATTTTGAATTATTCTTAAAGATAAAAGTAGATGGATTTGCTCTATAGAGGAAAAATAAATAAATCACGAGCCAAAAAGCAGCAGCCAATCAAGAAGACTGCAAGGAAACAGCTAAATCCAGGATGCTCCAATCCCAGGGTCAATACATACATGGAGCTGGAGTGGAATCTGATGCAATAATCAGGGTGATTAATTGGGGTGCTACATTTAGAGCTGCAAGGCAAGCCAGAACAAAAATGTGACAGAAAAAGGGGATACACGGCTTTAAAACTCAAATTTTATATGTAGCCAAACTTGCCTTCAAAAAGGTGAGCTAACTACAGGCAATTTAGAAAATGCAAAGACTCTGAAAATTCATACCCCCACACTTCTCCAAAAAATTACATAAGGATATAAAACTGCATAATGACAAATAAACCCCCCAAAAAACAGAACAACATGGTCCACAAAAATTAGCAAGATGGGGCAAGGAAACGCTAGCAGACTCTATGTGACTGTTGATGCAATTTAAAACGTCAAAAAGGAAACACATCAACCTCAACTTGAGAGGTAAAGGGGAAGAACACAGGGAGAAACTCAGTAATTAAAAATGTGCTAAGACTCTCCGTCGTCTTTTTTAGGAAAGATACAGACACCAAACAGCTTTAGACTCTAATAGAGATATGTAATTTGAAATATGTGAGTTAGAAAGGCAAGAATAACTTTCACAAGAAATAAGATGTATGATTCCTGTACCATTAGAAAAAAAAAGTCTTTTTTTTTTTAAGCAGCAAAAAATATATAATAAAGGAAATGTGATCAAGCCAAGGAAAAAAAGAAAATTAAACTATGTTTATTTGGATATTATATTCCTCAACTAAGTTACAGTGGCTGTCACATTAGGCTAGAAAAATGTAAAGCTAAATGCTGTGTACAACAAACCATCAAAAAGAAAACAGACATAGAATATGAAAAATAAAAATATACAAAATATATGTAACATAAAATCTACAAAAATAAAGCATGTAGAGAACATTACTATACATCGAAAGCCAATCCAAGGCAAAAATGTAAAAAAAGAAAAAAGTTGGATATTTCATACTGATGAAACTTATAGTCCACCAAAAATATAAAATGTTCATGAACTTCTAATCATTTATGATACAGCTTTGAGGTATATTTTTTTAAAATATAAATACCCTGAGCGGTTGGTAAATCCATAATCAAAGTAGAAGACTAGAACAAATATCTCTCAGAAATTCAAATCAATTAGAATGAAAATAGGTAATAAAAGGTTTAATATATTAAAATAGAGAAAATAGGCCGGGCGCAGTGGCTCATGCCTGTAATCCCAGCAGTTTGGGAGGCTGAGGCAGGAAGATCAGTTGAGGTCAGGAATTCGAGACCAGGCTGGCCAAAATGATGAAACTCCATTTCTACTAAAAAAACAAAAATTAGCCAGGTTGGTGGTGCATGCTTGTGATCCCAGCTACTTGGGAGGCTGAGGTGGGAAGACTGCTTGAAACTGGGAGCCGGAGGTTGCAGTGAGCTGAGATCGCACCACTACACTCCAGCCTGAGTGACAGAGTGAGACTCCATCTCAAAAAAATAAAATAATAATAATAATAATAATAATAAAATAGGGAAATAGTATTCATTATTTTCAAATGCATATGAAATGCTTAAAAAAAAAACCTAAGCATTTTTAAAAATCCTACTAGATTACCCCCAAAGTAGGAAACATCCATGCCATTTCCCCACTCAGAATGCAATAAAATAAAATAGTAAAAACAAAACCACAGTAGCACTGCCAACATGAAAAATATTTTATTAAAGTGAGAATATAAAAACAGTGTTTTAAGTAACTCTTGAACTACAGAAGAATGCAAAATAACATTTAAAACAATACACAAATAAATGATAGTGATAGCTGTATATAAGAAAATCTAAGGGAGGCAGCCAAAGCTGTAACCAATGAAAAATAATGGCCTTAAATTGCAAGATGTAAAAATAAAAATTAAATGAACAAAACATACAATATAAAAAGCTAGAAAAAGTGCAACATATTTAAATATGATGAATTAATAAAATTTAAAATTTATTAAATTTAGATAAAACAAAATGTAGATTATCAATGAAACCAAAAGAAGGTACTTGAAAAAACCAAAGAAAACAAACAAACCTCTGGCAAGTGTAAGGAAAAACAAAAAGAAAACGGAAATCAACATAATTACAAAATGTATTTGCTAAATAGATAAGGAGTTTTTTAAAACAAGAGAAAGTATGTATAATTTTATGTAGCAAATTTTGAAGTCTGGAAAATGGATGTTTTCTAGGATAACAAAAACTATCACAACTGAAACACAAAGAAACAGAAATTGAAAAGTTAGTAAAAAATCCAGTTCTAAAGTACCAGTCTTGCCAGGCGCGGTGGCTGACATTTGTTATCCCAGCACTTTGGGAGGCTAAGGCGGGCAGATGGCTAAGTCCAGGAGTTCAAGACCAGCATGAGCAACATGGCGAAACCCCGTCTCCACAAAAAATACAAAAATTAGTGGGAGTGGTGGCATGTGCCTATAGTCTCAGCTACTCGGGAGGTAGAGACTGCAGTGAGCCATGATCACACCACTGCACTCCATTCCAGTTTTGGGGACAGAGTGAGGCCCTGTCTCAAAAAAAAAAAAAAAAAAAAAAAAAAAAAGAACAAGTCCCAGGCAATTTCCCCCAAATATCAAAAATTCCCCTCTTATATAAGCTATTTCAGGACATAGAAAGAAGAAAGAAAATTTCCCAATGCGTTCAACAGGAGCACATAAAGCCAAGATGTCAATTAGGCAAAGCAGCACACAAAAAAGAAAATAACAGGCTCCTCTCAAGGTAGAACCTTGAAACAAACAACATCCCTAGATAAGATGGGACACAAGGAATTTAGCCACCAAATTTCTGAGATAAACCCTGTTTCCATTTTATATTAAACCCTCCTTGGCCATTTCGTGTAAAATTTTAAATAAAATATATAAATATAAAAATTTAAATAAAAATTCCACATAAAACAACAAAATAAGACTTTTACTTCAGGAATTTTGAGAGGATGATTTAAAGTTTATATACACACATGCACACAAGCACACACATATATTTCTATATATATATATACATATATCTCTTTAGTTTGAACACACACATTCATTTTAAGAAGTGGTGGATCATAAGAAAGTTTTCTTAATCTACTAGATGCCTACAGAAAACTTATTTAATGATGAAACACTAGCAGATTCTTTGCTCAAGCCAACAAAATGCAAAGCTGACCTGTATTCCACTATTCTCTTAACACTCTCCTGGAAGTCTTTGCCAGTGTACTAGCATAAGGAAAATAAAACAGAAAGACACTTTAAGAGACAACACTCCCAATATTTGCCAATGATTTTCTTCCTAGAAAATCTTAACCAACTAAAAAAAAACTACCAGAGGCTAGTAAGAAAGTTCTGGAGTTACAGGTTATAAGATTATCAGACAATAAAAAAGACAACTTTCCTATACCTCGGCTAACCAATGAAAAAATCATAATGGAACAAAAATACTGCTTAGGAAAAAAAATACTAAGAATAAAATTAACAAAAACATTTAAAAGTATGAAACTTGATTGAAGCCACAAAAGAAAATTTTTACAAATAGGGAGTAGGAGAGAGGGAAATTCTCCTAAGTAGAAAGGTTCTATGTTATAACTAAGGCAATGATCTCCAAATTAAGTCCTTTTATATTTTACTCAACATTCTCAAGTGTCTGATTTTTTAAGAAAGTATCCATGTATTATTTTTATTGTTTTCTTCTTTTTTTTTTTTTTTTAAACAGGGTTTCACTCTGTCACTCAGCCTTGAATGCAGTGGCAGGATCTCAGCTCACTGCAACCTCCATCCCCAGGGCTCAAGGGATCCTCCCACTTCAGCCTCCTGAGTAGCTCGGACCACAGGCATGCATCACCACACCAGGTTTTTGGTTTTTTTTTCTATTTTTATTAGAGACAGGGTCTCACCATGTTGCCCAGGCTGGTCTTGAGCTCTTGGGCTGAAGAGATCTGCCTGACTCGGCCTCCCAAAGTGCTGGGATTACAGGTGTGAGCCAACGTGCCCAGCCAATAATATTTCTTAGAACATGAAAATAAGGAAAAGAAAATGCTATGCAGTTTTATCACAGTGCATTTTGAGGCTTGCATGAAGGGGTGGCTCATTGGGCCACTGTGGAGTGCCTGAAACTAGGCTAAAATGCTAGTTAACTCAGAATCGGGTCTAGAATCCAGAGTCTGACCTCCAACCCAATTCTTCTTTTCATAACACGACTTCAAGTCACTTCTTTGTTTCCTGCTCAAACCTAAGTATGCAAAGAGGAGGTGCCATTTCTCAACTATCACAAACTCACAACTGGGGCTTTCCAAATGACTCTTCATAGTTTCAGTTCTCTTCCACTTGCACATATCACATCCGACTTTTCCAGACTTTACATTGGCATGCCAATGTCCCACATTCTTATTACACAGTCCGGTTAACCTGTGTGGACACCTATTTGATGGCTGTAGGAAAACTCTTCCCAAGAACCTTAATATGTTCCTGCTGTTTAACCTGAAGCACAGCATATAGTTTTTGCCACCAAAATAATTAATCAAGCCTTTTTTACAGATGGTAGGGAAACCATTCCTTCAAAACATCATTTAAGAGCTTAGCTTTCCTGTGAAAATTTCAGCAGGAACTTGCTATCTCCACCCTCTCATTAACGTGGCCAGTAGGAAAGGCACAGCATACTTGAGTAATGGCTGAGGCACTAAATGGTGGGTGTCATTAAACTGTAAACCAGGGCCCCACACTTTCAGAGCCATTGCCTACCTACCAGTTCTTCCCAGAGCCCATCTTCTTATCTATATTTTCCAACTAAGTGACTCTCCATCAACATGTTATGACTGAGTCTAAGTGTCTGATTCACTTGATAAGCTTGATGAGGTAAAATGTAGATAAAGATGCCCAATGGAAAGCAAAAGGTATAAGAACCTTCTCTGGCGGGATGGCTTGAGCCCAGGAGTTCAAGACCAGCCTGGGCAACACAGCTGGCAACTCATTTCAATTTACTACCATCAGTCACCCCCACCAGTCCACATCTCCCTTTACCTTATAATAAATACGACAGGTACAAAACAAGCCACTCTTGGAGATAATTTCTAAGAGCTTCCTCTACCTAATGGACACGTTTTTCTTGGAATATGGAATCAAATGGTTCATTTTATCCTATTATTATCAGGAAAAATATAGGCCCAGACTCAAGCACAAGTGGGAAGAAATGTTATTTTAAGTAGTTGTACTTACATTTAACTGATACAAATAGCCACTTGGCCTACCCCAGAAAGTGTTCAAAAAGCTTAATGAAGCACCATAGCCTTTATGCAGATTAACCTGGCTATTTCAAAAAGGACTTTAAACCCCATCACGTTACCACTGTCCAGGGACCCAATGATGGGTCTGCCACATCTATCATCCTTTTAAAAAGAAAACCTCATTTTACTTGTGGCATTGAACATCTACAAAAATAATCCAATAAATGCTGTTACCATTTGAAATCAAAGGCAATTCTACACTGTGTTGAACTTGTATTACTTTGTGAAACAAGACATATTGCCAGAGAGTGAATCTTTGCCACCATTACCTACTTTGTAGCTCTAGAAAAGTTACTTTATTTCTTCCTTTCAAGCTACAGAATAAAAAGACAATGTAACATTTTATTAATGTTGCTGTGCTATTTTGTAACTTTTTATTAACGTTACTGTGTTATTTTCTTTTAATAAGTTAAAAGAAATACGTGGTTTTAATATGTTGTTTTCTTTTAATATAAAATTAGGCTTTGAAAACTTAAAAAAAAATAGAAAGGCTACCTTCTCTTCTCAGCAGGAAATTGCAAAGACTAATGTCACTAAAGTTATGAGTTGGACCAAAATGAAAAGTTTCCCTAAGAATACTTGACCCACAGATTGAGAAACAATCTCTTCAAAGATACTGCGCACTCTTGTGCACCCAAAGTTGAAGATATAGTATAGCTTGGCAAATAACCATCAGTTTAAAAATAATATTAGACAACATTTACGCAGCACAGTCTGTAATTTAACACACTCTTATAAGTGTCTTACATACATTGAATTCTTTAATCCTCACAAAATCATATGAAAAATGTGTTAATATTAATGAAGAAGGTGCTCACATTATTTAAGACATTCTTCTCAGTGTCTTACATACATTAAATTATTCAATCCTTACAAACTCTATCAAGAAGGTGCTGATATTAATGCCAATTAATAGATAAGGAGACTTAGGTATAGCAAGTTTAAATACCTGCCCCAGGCTAGCCATGTGACTAGTGCAGCTAAGAAGTCTGATTGAAAGGCTACATCCTTCTCCCCTACCCAAGGCATCCATTTAGTGTGACTTTGGTCTCCATATAGTGGGACAGAGCAACCGAATTATGGATTATCTAACATAAAGTCAGACCTTTTTTCTTCTCTTACACATGGTACACAGAAAACTATACTACTTATTATCAACTCTGGAAAAAAGCCAAAACTGTTTTGACTGGGAAGATTTAAAACAAATCTTTGCTTTCCACACTTGGATGCACTAGCAAGAACAGGTTAATGCAAAGAAGAAAGTGTTCAAAGAGAAGACGTAGGGAACTTGGTCTTTTCAATAGAGGCTAGTTTGAGAACCACAAAAGTTGATTGAACAAAGGTGTCGAATAAGATGTCTCTTACAAAACTAGCCTAGCACTAAAATCATCTCAACATTCTATTTACTAAAGATGTCACAATCTCAGTTGTGTGACATTTTCTGACATACTTCACTTCTATTCATTAGATGACCCTCCCTCTTTCAAATAACATATTTAATCTAATTGTGATTAAGTATACCAGTAGCAGTTATTTATATCGAATTATAAATGTAGAAAAGTGTGAAGAACTTATTTCTTTTCTTTAAAAGGTAGCATCTTAGTGGGGGTCGGGTAGGTGGAAGGTGGGAAAGGAAGGCTGAAAAACAAGCAAAACATCTAAATCCACATAATACAGAACACAGAGTAGTTTATTAACTCAACAAGCCCGTTGAGCAGGTTGTACATTGGACAATGTGTCTACACAGATGGTAAGAAATAGTCCACTGAAGCCTCTGAAGTGTAGGGGAGGAGCTGAACTCTCAGGAAAGAATTACATCTCAGGGTAGCAGAGATGCAGCAGCTCCAGGAGCCCTGAGAAGGGAGTGTGTCCCTGGGAAGCAGAGGAGGCCTCCACATCAGAAAGCCTGATCAAGAAAAGTCAGGGGATTCACCAGGAAGAAGAGGAGGAAGGAAGGTGACCAGCCTCCAAGTGCATAGCCATTCCTTAGGAACAACGAACATTTCAGTTTTTTGGGGGTTTTTTTGGTGGAATAGTTAATTCAGTTAATTTACTCAGCTTGACGATCATTTTCAATGCTCTCATTCCAGAATGCTAAAACACAGGACTTAAAATACATAATTAGTGATGTCTAAGTCAATTTAGCTGCTATAACAAAATACCAAAGACTGGGTAGCCTAAACAACAAGCATTTACTTCTAACAGTTCTGGAGGCTAGAAGTCTAAGATCAGGACCAGACAAGACCCTCTTTCTGGAGGGGTTGGGGAGAGAGAGGGTCTCAGTCTATTGCCCAGGCTGGAGTGCAGTGGCATGATCATGGCTTATTGCAGCCTCGACTTCCTGGGCTCAGCTGATCCTCTCACCTTAACCTCCTGGGTCACTAGGACTACAGAGGTATGTGCCACCACATCCGGCTAATTTTTTTTTTTTTCAGTAGAGATAGGGTTTCATCATGTTGCCCAGGCTGGTCTCGAAACTCCTGGGCTCAACTGATCCTCCTACCTCAACCTCCCAAAGTGCTTGGATTACAGGTGTGAGCCACCACGAGGGTCCTCTTTCTGATTTAAAGATGACCATCTTCTCATGGTATCCTCACATGGAGAAGAGAGAAGCCTGGCTAGCTCTCTTCCTTTACTTTTTTTTCTTCTTTTTTATTATTATAGTTTAAAGTTCTGGGATACATGTGCAGAATGTGCAGGTTTGTTACATGGGTATACACGTGCCATGGTGGTTTGCTGCACCCATCAACCCGTTGTCTACATCAGGTATTTCTCCTAATGCTAACCCTCCCCTGGTCCCCCACCGCTGACAGGCCCCAGTGTGTCTTCCTCTTCTTATAAGGACATTAATTCCTTCATCGGAGGTCCACCCTCATCACCCAATCATCTCCCAAATGCTTCACCTCCTAAAACCATCCCACTGGGGATTACGGTTTCAACATATGAATTTGAAGAGTGGGGATAGAACACAAACAAGCAGCCCAAAACGATAAATAAAAGAGTAATGGAAATGTCAGGTATGCAATAAATGTCAGTTCTGTATCCTGCAGGGCTGTGCTCATGCCCCACTGTGAGCGGGGATGCTCATTCGCACGGTGAAAACACTCCCACTGTGGCCAATCTCAAGCTACCAGTGGTTTAACAAACAGCCCATGCAATGCCTAAATATTTAAACTATTAACACCTATCCTTCATATCACAGATTGTGAGTCAGTTTTAGGTCTTAAAAACTAAATTGCTTAAGGAGCTGGTGGGAAAGTAGCGTTTCAGAGCTATTCATTTGAATATTAACCCCAGTTTCCTGTGCGATCTAGAGGATACTTTCCAATCATCTTGTCCTCATTTATCAATTTTAAAATTAAGTTAGCATTATGTTATTCTTGACATCTTTTCTAATTAGGGTCTAACACAAAATATATCTTGATTTTTTTTAAATCACGTATTAACTAAAAAATAAAAATTAAGATTCAACTCTTTTCTCACCCCATCAGTTTCAAAGTAAAGAACAGCATGAAATGTCTTGGGAAATCATTATTAAATCTAAAAATGTTATTTACAACAGCATTTAATAATAAATGAATACGTATTCAATTTACATTCTTATTGCATTCACATTAATGAGCTTAAAGATTTCACCATTTTGTTGTTGTTGTTGTTGTTTTTTAAGAAAAAGCTAAATCCAGATTCATATTTCAAAAGTGAAAACACCCAGGTTTGGAGAAATATCACAACCAGGCCAAGGTCTCAGTAAGCCACTGTAACGTTAGCAGCACTGACAGCTTTTAAGCTAAGCTTGCTAACTAAGTACAGGCCTATGCTGCAATCGCTGAGCCTGCTGCTTTGGCATTCTCAACAACCACAGAGTTCACTAAATATGACCAAATGGTGCTACTGCAGCATAAAGTGTGGCATATATTAAACCACATGTGACAAGTTGGGCTTCTGTGCCTTGTGAAATCACCTATGAATTTAAAAGTGTAGTAGGCAGAATACAAGTGTAGCATTCAGAAATACAAAGCAAAGGGAAACCAGCTATGTGCACTTACAGAAATTCAAGTTTCTCCCTCAGAAATATCAACAAAAGATGTATAGAGTATCAGTTTTATACTCAATCCCACTTTCATTATATTGTATGGAATTTAGCAGCAAGAATGGGAGCATCAGGCTACCCAGGTTCTATCTAGTTCCTAACTGAACCCTGAACAAGTGACTTATGTCTTCTTTTTACTCATCTGTGAAATAAGGAGCTGGATTTGATGATCTTTAAGGTATCAACAAACTCTAAAAGTGTTTTTTTAAAAAAAGGAAACTCTAAGTGATTTACTATCAACTTTGACTAGTACTGGACTAGGTGAGAATAGTTCTGGCTTAGAAAATGGCAAAGTCCCTTGACCTTCCTTGAAAAAGATATATGACATTTTAGACACAATAAAACAGAAATAATTCTATAGAGAAAAATTTCATAAAAGCTCAGGAGTGGAAGTTACTGAACTAGAATATTCCTTCTATATTGGGATATATATTTGCATGCATTTCTCTCCTTCCTCAGTGGGCATCAAGTGTGGAGTTCTGGGAGGGTGAGCTCCATGCATGAATTGTCTTCCTAAAGCAATTTGAATCTTTCAAAGTGATTAAAAAGGACATCACAGCTTTACTCAGCATTGAAACAAAGAAGTCATTTAGTCACACAGCCTTTCTCAGTTAAAAAAAAAATCTTGCTTCCTCCCCTCAGAATTATATTTCATCACCTATAAGATGCCACTGAATGTCAAAAACATCATTATCTATTTACTATCAAGAGAGGAAAAAAGTTGCCAATTGAATTGGCATACCATAAATTTCTGAGATGTTGAAATGTGAAAAAAGGTCTTAGAATTAATTAAATATGGAAGCCTATGACTTTATCCATAGTTTTCCCAGAATGTTGCCCAAAACCATCTTCCAAGGGGAATCATAAGCACGCAGGTGAGTCATGTGTTTCACCTGACCCAATCCTCTCACTATCCTGATCACCTTGATTTAATACTAAAAAAAAGGAAGTCATTTATCATCTAATAATAAAAAGAAATTAAGAAAAAAAAGAGTTAACAGAAATTAAATATGTACTTCCAAAATGCTTTCTGTATTTATTATTCCCTTCAAGTACAAAGAGTTTCTGTCTTGTATGTGCTATTTTGGGAGTATGTCAAATATTTGTGATATGGCTAAAGGCTACCAGGGCATAGTCTCCTTCCTCATTACCTATTCTGATAGTTACAAAACCCTGAAGCTAGAAGGAGTCTCATACACAACATAGGCCAAGCCTTCATTCTGCAGAGGCAGAACAGAGCTTTAAGCAAGAGCTACTTAGGATTCGAGTCAGGACAAGAATTCAGTTATCTGACCTAGTCTGGGAAGTCAGAACATTCTGCTGAATTCATCTATCATAATCTGTGAGCAACAACTTGGAAAAGGAGTCTTTCCTATCTACTTGCCTGAAATTTCTCCAACCAGTTTAACGATGCTAACTTTCTCCAATACTATCCCTCAAATGAGCCCACAACTGTAAAACACTAGAGTATAAACAGTCTGAAACAAATTACTCAAGGCTTCTCAGATCTTCTTTTTCACCCAGGTTCAATGACGAAGGCTTGTTAAGTTGCAAATCATCAGAGGGGAGAACAATGCAAAGCAAAGAAAGAGTAAAAGCAATTTATCCAATACCCACACACTGTCCCTTTCTAAATCAAATGTTCAAATAAATGCAATGATGTATTTTCCTCCTGATAAATAAGGACACCACTAAATCACTTCCAAATATAGCAAGCACCCCCATCCTGCAAGCACAGGTGACTCGACCCACACAAAGACAGCCTGTCTGCATATTGTACTAATCCCAGTAGATGCTCAAATAAATAGAGCTTCATTTGAAGACACTATGACAAGGCAAATAATTAAACATTCCAATTCCCAAGCTGATATTTGTATAATAAACAATCTCCCCATCACAAAGTCCACCTTGATATCTCTGGTTTATAGGAAATGTCCCAAAGAGGCAGTCCACGTTACTACAGGGTTGGCCATACCTTCCATGCGACTGCATGAGAGATTCTGGAAACTTACGCTAAAAGAGCAGTGTCAGGCCTGGCTGTAAAAGAAAAAGAGTAACCCTCATCCAAACTACACACATTCCAAGCACTACTGTCATTACACAAGCCAAATCAGACATTAATGATGTGACCCAGCATTCAGGCTTCAGTGTAACCCCACCGTGAAACACTGGGTCTACCTTGAAAATGAACTTCTCATCCTCTTCCAAGTGCTCAGATGAACTGAAACCCCATGAACAATCACTACCAAGAAATTGCACATCCTACTGGCCTGACTCATTCTGACAGAGAGACTCATGTCTTCCTCTACCAAGAAAGACTCCTAGTCACCTTAAAAAGTGACTTTTTGGTCATTACACCTCAGCCCAAGATGGTCAACGGGTTAATATTCTTTTCTGATCTCTTCAATTATGCTGCCTTCTAAGTCTGAGGGTTGGCAGGCAGGGCAACCTTGTCAGAGCTGCAGAGAGCTCTGCAGATGTCTCTGTTGTGTTCAGTCAAACTGAAAAGGAGAAAAGATGGCCCTCTGACAACAGACAGCTGTCAATTAGATGGCACGCTCGCACTCGGTAGGCCAATGAGCGGCAGTGGAGGTGACAAGTGCTTGGCTAATCAGTGTGCCTATAAAAATCACAGCCCTTCCCTGCGCCACTCACACCAGCACATGAGGTGACAGCATGTGTCGTCTTCAACCGCTCCTGTTCTCCCCACCCCCAGTGTCATCAGTACTGTGAGAAGGCTCAGGTCAATACAATATGCATAGAAACAAAAATCAGACCAACAAAAACTGGCATAGGGAAAGAAATCCCTGCAGCAAAATGACCTAAAAAGGGAAATACATTGATACGCTAACCTATTCAGAGCTGGCTGATGTTGATACTGAAAGAAGACAACCGACTAGATGCTGTTAACAAAAATACTATCAGAAAAGAAGAGCCAAAGTTATCCACCTGACCTTTCCCCCATCCTCCATCTTGTGTTTTTCTCCTCTAGCCACCAGGGGGCACTTTGGGGCTAGCTCCTTGAGGACACTGGAGATTCTGAGCTTTCACAAGTACCTCAATATTGGCGGTGGGGTCAGTGGATGGGGATAGAATGAATCAGAAAGTAGAGCTAAAGGAGAAACCTAGGGGTTCTGTAGAGCAGAAAGGTGAGTTCCCAAAATCTTCAGCTCAAATATACCCCTCTAATCTAATCATTAAATGCTGAATTCACTAAGAAACTACCTGAGCCCAACAGATTTTTACTCACTAATGACAAAAAACAACCTCTTTCCTCTTTCTCCCTCCCCCTTACCCCCTTTCTCTCTTCCTCTGCCCTCACCCCCTGTCTCACTTCTCTATTGGTTTCTAAAAGAGCAGCTGATTGGAAGTAGAGAAATCAGGAAGAAAAACAAGGGGTGGCAGAGGGATAACTGGTAACTATAGAGTCAAATTTGTGGCTGTCCACCTGCAGCACAGAGACAAAACAGCATCAGCCTGTTTTAGATAAAGATGAATTTGAACAAAATACAAATACATTTAAACTTGATCCTGATTTAGTTGGGAACTTCCATGACCATTCTATGCTCCAACTACTTTTATTCAACTCTTCTTCTTCACCTATGCCAAATAAGAGGCCAATCTGCCTGCCATACCCAAAAGAAAACCTCCAAATGTTTTCATAAAATAACTTTTTTTGTTAGATGGTTTCTCTCGTCACCCAGGCTGGAGTGCAATGCACGATCTTGGCTCATTTCAGCCTCTGTCTCCCGGATTCAAGCGATTCTCCTGCCTCAGCATCCCGAGTAGCTAGGATTATAGGCATGAGCCACCACACCCTGCTAATTTTGTATTTTTAGTAGAGATGGGGTTTCACCATGCTGGCCAGGCCAGTCTCGAACTCCTGGCCTCAGGTGATCTGCCCACCTAGGCCTTCCAAAGTTCTAGGATTACAGGCATGAGCCACCACGGCCAGGTAAAATTACTTTTAAAAGACCACTGAAGACTAAAAAGGTCAAGTGGAAAGGTAGGTATCAGGGATTAGAGTCCTTCATCTTTTGCGAGTCAATGAAAGAATTCACAGCAAAGTTCTGCTGCAAGGCTTGTCTAGTCCTGCTCGAGTTCTCAGGGCCCTAGAGGCTCCCACAGTTTTAAGGCAATCAGGCCATCACTACTGGGTGCCAAAGCTGCAGAATGTCCACATGGCCACTGCCATCAGCTCATTCCTGGAAGACAAAGCTGCCTTTCTTCAAGGGAAATGTAAGGAGCCATTCAATCTCAATCTGCATTCATGACGAACAAGGTGGAGCAGTGCCAGAATAGAGCCTGAGACTGGCCACCAACTCTCCATCATCAACACCTACACCACATTAGTCAAACCAGTACGGCAGGCCCTACTCCTAGCGCCTCCCAGGTACCTCCAGAAGCATGCTGGGTCCCCATCCAGGGAGTCCCCACGGCTGCGCTGAATGACTACATTGCCAGAATGCCAGGCCAATCTGCTGAGTTCATTAGGGTTTGGGACACACCTGTTCCCTCCTCTGCCATGACTCTTTCAAAGCTATAATACCATCCACTTAGACCCATGGACAGCAAAATATGCCAATATCACACAGCCATGGACATTCAGACCATTTCGTATTGTTTACCACCATTCCAGCTAATACTAGAATGGGTATCTTCTGACCGAAAGCTTTTTCCCTCTTGTGGACTCTTTCCTAGCATAAAAATCCAAGGAGCACAATCATAATTTCTTGGTCAAATGCCAATTTGCAATCTACAGTTTTGTAGTTTTCCTCAAATCTCATCAAGTACTAGTTTATTGACTACAACCTTTTATTGTTAATTAAGAAAACAATGCTTACCACAAAAAAACAAAATAAAATTCAAACAGTACAGGAGCATGTCAAGGAAAAAGAAATATGTTTCAATATATGAAAGGTAAGGAGGTCATTCCAAGCAGCCCTACTCTTCCCCATGCACAGCTTCATAGCAGAGATAAGAGCAGCTCCCGGAGTGCTGGCTACTCTGCTATCTCCTTAACCATCTGAGTATCTCTTTCACCAGTTGAAAAACCGGGAGGGCTCAACCCTCTGTCATTGAGTCTCCACTGTTCCTGAGCATTTCTGGGGAGACTGGAATATAAGGGGTGCTTCAGTTGAGTAGTAACAGCAGCCACATCACAGAGCCAAAGGAGGCACTGGTTTGCCAATGTGTCCATTTCCTCTTAAAGACTCGGAGACACACAGGCACCATTTTTACACTAGAACAGAAAAAAGAGGGAGAGAATCATTTCTAGAGAGGAGGAAGTTATTATTAAGAAAAGCCTGTGCTATAGAGTATTAGGACTGTGGAAAGGTCTGACCATCCATCTACCCTTTGAAAGTCAAAGTGTAGTTCATGGGATCCTCCCATTCATGGCTCCAAAGTTTTTAATCTTTAAGTTCATTCCACATTTTCTCCATGGAACATGATACAGGTGTGGGCTCATGCTTCTGGCAAATGGGCCTTCTGAGAATCACATCTACTGAAAATACAGCATTGCCTGCCCTAGTAGCCTGGCTCAGAGTTTGGGTCTAACCAGAACAAGGGAGGCCTTATCAGTCCTCTGGGGGCTGAAGATAGTCAAGGCTCTCCCTAGTCTCATCAGGGACGACTGACACCCTATCTTACACACTAGCTTCTTAGTTATTGCAAAGCTTTTACATATTTAGGGAACTTTTCCATCAAAATATTCTGGAATGGCTAGAGGCTCAGACATATTAATGATATCTGCACACATGTGCTTTTTATCCAAGTTCACAGCTCCTGGTCACTGAGGGTAAACAGTGTTATCAGTGATTATTACGGATTTAGTCAAGTATATTTTATTCCTGTCATTTATGAGCACTTGTGTTGGCTGGTATTTACAATGTCGGGATTCTGTCACTTTGGCAACCTTCAGAGACAACATTTTTCCAGTGTTACAGTGACATTTCAAAAACTCAGTATTTACAAGCAAACGACACCCTCTGGCTCTGTGACAGTATGATTCAATGGTAGCTTAACAAAGGGACAATCGTCTAGAAATTTCCTCAGGATGTGTTTCCGGCTGCTGCTGGCTATTACTTCATGGTCTAGGTGACCTTTTGCTCTTTGGAAGAAAGCGGGTACAAAGACATCAAAGGAAAACTTCCGTGTTACAGGCTAGGAATTTTACTTGTATTGTGTGGCTGTGTCTGAGCAAGGTCTGCTTGCTGTGTGATGACGACCAACCTCAACATCTCCGAGCCTTAGTTTTCCACTTGCTACAAAGCGGCACTGGGTGCCAGATGATGTCTAGGTCCTTTCTGACTCTAACGTTCTATCTTTAAGGATTTCAACGTTATAAATAAAAGCTAAGTCCACTGTCATTCATTTTTTATGTCCTACAACAAGGTTACAAAATTAAAATCATATAAAGGAAACATGAAGAGGAAAAGCTTGATTTACTCAATGCATCCACTTCTTCCCAGTTCTCCCCATCCTCTGCAAGATGTACCAGGGAGAGTGAAAGAGAATGAAACTTGGGGGATGAGATGTGGCTGGTGTTGCACTTCTCCCCGGAGCTTCAGGGCCAGAAATTTCCAGGAGGACCATGGTTCTTTTCACCACAAGCAGAGAATAGAGGTACCACTGATGGGCAATAGATAGCGTGGGTGGTATGCGCCATGCTATTGCAATTGGTGCTTACTTACAGGAAACATTCAAAATATTCTTTTTTGGCTATGTAAAGACAATGCTCCTGATACACAGATTGCTAGGTTCTTCATACCCTCTTTAGAAATGCACGTTTTTTCTTACTGGCAGACAGACGTCTCAGCCTGGTAACTAGGTAAGTGCCTCCATGAACGATCCCTAAGTTAATAATGAATAGAGAGCTGGAACCATCTATGAAAAGACTCTGTGGGCTACGTGCTATGACACAAAGCTACACCAACTTTACCCAGGGATAAAGAATTGACAAAGAAAATGGCAAATCTGGATCCAAAGGAGTTTGTTCCCCAGTCCCATCTCTGCCTTAAGAGTGAAAACAAATCTCTCTAAATCTCAGTTTCTTTATCAATAAAACTGGATTAAAAATAACTCCAGCCTCAGCTGGGCGCAGTGGCTCATGCCTGTAATCTCAGCACTTTGGGAGGCCGAGGGGGGTGGATCACAAGGTTAGGAGATTGAGACCATCCTGGCTAACACAGTGAAACCCCGTCTCTACTAAAAATACAAAAAAAAATTAGCAAGGCATGGTGGTGGGCGCCCGTGGCCCCAGCTACTCAGGAGACTGAGGCAGGAAACTGGCATGAACCCGAGAGGCAGGGCTTGCAGTGAGCCGAGATTGCACCAACTGCACTCCAGCCTGGGTGACAGAGCGAGACTGTCTCAAAAAATAAATAAATAAATAAATCCAGCCTCAGGGGTCATTGGCGTGGTTAATTTAAGTCAAGAAATTTGCAGGCAAGTATTTAAATATAGTAAGTTACATGCTCACATACAATTTGTTACTACTGCTAGTTCATTCATTCATTCACTCATCCATCCTGTGACTCTGGAACAAGCACTTCCTGAGTGCCCCTGTTAGACACTGCAGATAGAGATGGCAAGCCTAGCCCTTGACCCTAGCCTTTGCCCCTCTCTGGCTGTAGACAGTGTGATGATTGTGAGGAAGGAGAAGTGCTCCAGAGGCTTCCTGAGCACAGAAGAGAGGCAGCTCGCTCTGCCCTGGTTATAACATCCAGGGTCCCTGAATCTTGAACAAAGCAGGTGAGTTAGCTGGTAGAACAGATGTAAGGCAAGGAGAAGCGGAGGCAGGGCAAAGGTATTTCAGGTCCTTGTAAAGACAGAGAGAACCGTGGAAGAACTTTTGAGGGAACTGCAAGCAGCTCAGTAGGGCTGGAACATGAGATGTGAATGGTGAGTACGAAGGCTGAGGCTGGAGGCAGAAACGGGGGCCAGGCTACCACCATGCTAAGGACAGGCCCCCAAAGCCAAGGAACAATGTTTTGTGGAGACTGTCACTCCAGCAGCAGTGGGCAGGAGGCATGTGAGGGAGAAGGTGGGTAGAGGGGTCAGAGCAGCACAGGCAGCCATGGTGGTGACTGGGGGTCTAGGAGGCAGCAGCAGATTTATTGGTATCTTGCAAGCAGAATTGATGACATCTGGAAACTGAGGACTTTTGGAGATGAGGCAGACCAAGCAGTCTCAGATGGTGGCTGGGAGTCAGTCACCACGCCAAGGGACACAGATGGAAGAACTAATCCTGATGGATTGAAATCCAATCAATGGAATTCAAATTCAAAAGCACAATAGCAAAGGTGAATTATCTATTTTTCTCAACTCATAATTTGGTAACTGCCAAATTTTACTCTGGCTTCTTGAAAAATAAATCCAAACACATGTAAGAATATCAATTTGGAAAGTGATAAATAATTCCAGATGTGGTGGCTCACACCTATAATCCCAGCACTTTGGGAGGCCAAGGTGGGAGGATCACTGTGGCCAGGAGTTCAAGACCAGCCTGGGCAACATAGCAAGACCCTGTCTCTTAAAAAAAAAAAAAGGAAAAAAGAAAAAAGAAAAAAAAAAGAAAAGAAAAGTCATAAATACTAAGGCCTCATGGTTACTATACTATTAGCTGAAGTCATCTACCTAGAGAGCATGTCAGGATCTTCAGTGGGACACAGGGTGAGTTTCCTAATAAATATCTACTGAACACAGAAAGTCAGAGTTTGGTAGAATGTATTATTGTTGAATGTTCTAAATGGTCCGATTGCTGGTTAAGGCTCTATAGAGCTGATTTAGGATAACTACATTTTATTTCTAGAGCTATATTGTAACTACCTAGAGCAAAGATAAAATTATTTGTACCAGTTGGCTAAGGAAGATATATTAGATGGAACTCCATAGGAGCCTCTGATCTTGGCATCTATGAGCTTCTGAAAGGTACATTATAAAATTTTAGAGGCTAGTACAATTACCTAAATCATAATGAGATAAAAACCTGCTTCATAATGACATACGGATGGAGACAGTCCGGAGTCCAAAAACTGATAGGGTGTGTGTATTATCTGCAAAAGGAAATTGAGGACATGTTCTTCCTAAATAAATCAAAGAACAATCCCTCCCTCTATACATAAAACTCCAAACTTAAATGTTCTTTCCGGTGACAAATGGCACCCAGGACTTGCACCCTCAAAAAAGACTCAAGCGAGTTTTACGTGGTCGCTAGTTGGGAGTAGCATTCTGGGGAAGAAGTTAATGTTAGTGCCTTCTCTTTGGCTGAGACAGTTACATGGCAGAGATGCAGAAAGACTCCTTGAGGGACGATGTCATAGCAGTGGCAGCTGTTGACATTCTTCTTTGCCACATGTCATTGTCCATACAAATCTTTTACCACCACTGATGTTGTGTTGTACCAGTCACTCTACACATGACAGTTCTGAGCTGCTTAGCTCAGCATGACAAACAGACTTCACAGTTCAAATGTAATAGATAATATATATTTCCACAGGAGTGAACCACATCCCGGGGAACAAAGTTCAGTTGATGGGACTTCAAAGCCGTGGCAGGGCACAAGTTAAGGTGTATTCCCCAACTTTCATGAGTTTTGATCAAAAAGTTTGTTTACAATTCATAATATGTTTTTTTTTAATTTTCAATATTTTTCTACATGACAAAACTGAAACCCTTCTAAGACTTTAAATTCTGATTCCCTTAGGGTTTGATATCTTAGTTGTAAGCGATGACCCTCTCTAGGACTCAGCCCTCCATTCCATGAAACCCGGCATCTCTGTGAACCAGCAGTGGGGCACAAAATACCCTGGGAGAACACAGAGTGAGCAGAGTCTCCTGGGCCCAGGTAAGCCCAAGTGGAACCAAACGACCACTCGCTGACTTGAATCAACATTCCTATCAAAAAAGAACATTCTGCCAGGCACGGTGGCTCACGCCTGTAATCCCAGCACTTTGGGAGGCCAGCCTGGCCAACATGGTGAAACCCTGTCTCTACAAAAAATATTTTAAAAAACTTAGCCAGCCCTGGTGGCACATGCCTGTAATCCCAGCTACTCGGGAGGCTGAAACAGAAGCATCGCTTGAACCCAGGAGGCAGAGGTTGCAGTGAGCAGAGATCGTGCCACTGCACTCCAGCCTGGGAGACAGAGCAAAACTTCATCTAAAGAAAAAAAAAAAAGTTGTTTTTTGTTTGTTTTTTTTTTTTTGAGAATCTCCCTCTGTCACCCAGGCTGCAGTGCTGTGGCATCATCTGGGCTCAATGCAACCTCCGCCTCCCAGGTTCAAGCAATTCTTGTGCCTCAGCCTCCTAAGTAGCTGGGATTACAGGCATGTGCCACCACACCTAGCTAACTTTTTGTATTTTTAGTAGAGACGGGGTTTCGCCATGTTGGTCAGGCTGGTCTCGAACTCCTGTCCTCAAGTGATCCACCCACCTAGGCCTCCCAAAGTGCTGGGATTACAGGCGTGAGCCACCATGCCTGGCCCAAAGAAGGAAATTCTTTATTTAAACACGTAACTATTTTCTATCCTGACTGGTTGTCAACACTGCTACTACAAGCCAGGCATGGTGGTGCGTACCTACAGTCCCAGCTACTCAGAGGGCTGAGGTGGGAGGGCTGATTCAGCCCAGGGGTTTGAGCCCCACCTGGACAACATAGAGAGACCCAATCCCCAACAACGCCACAAAAAAAAAAAAGAATATCACTGCTTGATTTTCTATTTTCTACCTTCTCTACAGCAGTCATCACCTCATATTCATCCGTGACTTGATCCTATGAAACCATCTACTTTCTGACTTTCAACAGAGAATCTTCTCTCTGATTCTATGTTCACTTTGGGGACAGTATTCACCTCTAGCCACTCCCTCGGTCCAGTTATACACAGTTCATCTGAATAGCAGAAAATGTTGTTTTGGCTTTTTTTTTTTTACTAAGAAACTATAGATAAGGAACCTGCTTATTGTCTTATAACAGTGTGTGTGTGTGTGTGTGTGTGTGTGTGTGTGTATGTGTGTGTTTCATATATATAGACATATGTAATTCAGATATATATGATATATATACATATATGTTTCCTATATAGTGGGCAACTTGTCTTTTTGGATTTTTTCTATGAAAATATAAAGCAAAAAAATTCTTCTTGGTTAAATCACTATATATTGGCATGATTAACTCACATGAAGACCTATACAGGTACCTTACATAACTTAAAATAAGTTTATGCTCACATTTTCATATCAGTAAATATTTTACTCTTATTCCTTCTTTGGATAAAAAACTATTTTGCAGACATCTATTACTGACTCAATCTTCAACAAGTATTAAGAATGTTGGCTGGGTGCAGTGGCTAATGCCTATAATCACAGCATTTTGGAAAGTCTAGGTAGAAGGATGGCTTGAAGTCAGGAATTTGAGACAGCCTGGACAACAACATGAGACCCTGGCTCTACAAAAAATAAAAAGTTAGCCAGGCATGGTGGTATATGCCTGCAGTCCTAGCTACTCAGGAGGCTGAGGTGGGAGGATCGCTTGAGCCCAGGAGTTCAAGGTTGCAGTGAGCTATGACTGCACCACTGCAATCCAGCCTGGGTGATAGAGTGAGGTCTCGTATCTATTATTTTTTTAAGAGTAAGTGTTAAGTTATTTAATCCAATAGGAATTCATCTGCATATGCTTTGTATGGCCTACTAACTCATTTCCTCTTCATATTACTTCCTATTCTACCATTATGATGATCAAATGGATCTCAAAGAAGCTTGTAAAAATCACAAGCCACAACGTGAGTTATAAATTTGAGCCCAATTTTGTAACCTTTGCATGTATTTATTTAATAATCACTTCAGAGTAGCTGCATGGTAGGGTCCTTTCCCTTTGATTTTATTCTGGTCAGATTCCCAAAATGTTTGCTTCATGCAATTTGCATAATTTTTTTAATATGTAAAGATGAGGGGAGAAGGAAAACAAAAGTGAGAATGGATGAAAGTACCTTACCATCAAAGTATGAGGAAAGCTAGCTACTCAGCTAAATAAAAGTAACATATTTAGTGATTTGTAATGTAAGAATAAAATGAACTCACTTGGGTCTCAAGAGGTCTGCAATATGATCTTTGCAAAAGGTAGCTTGCCAATTTAATTGAGGCAGGAGTTATTTAATTTTTTTACAGGTATAGTTTTCAATAAAACTGCATATGCCTATAATACTGCGATGGCAGATGCGTCTCGATTATTAGAGGTGGGCTCAAGGGAATACATAGAATGGATCTTGAAATCTGTAAGCAGCTGTTTGCAGGGGGCTGAAATGATGGGGAGGGCATTGTACCACACACACATGTTCTTTAAGTGCACCAATGTTTTGTTATTTTACTGCAGGTGTATTACAGAGATGAAATTTAATAACTTACTGTATACAATGCCAATAAAACTGAAAAGATTCAGTGCCCTGCTGTTCATTATCACGGTACAAATGAGCTCAGGATATTCTGTGTGCTTGCACAGTAAAACCCCAACACACAGAGACCCCATCCCCATACAGAACTCTAGAGGATGGGTCCTGCCTAAAAACCTCAATGATACTCCTACGTAATTATTCCGAAGCACGGAATTGTTATTGTCGCAAATGCACATAAACATGGCTTTGAGGTAGCTTGAAAATAACATACATCTGGTATTTAAGTCATAGAAATTGTTCACTGGAAGACGTCTTCTAAAAGGTGAGGAAAATGGAAATAAAGGATATGTAGCTTTCATTAAGAACCCTAAGAATGTTAACAGTGATAATATATTCTATTCAACGAGATCTGGTGAAGTGCCGGGCGAAAGTCGCTCTCCCGCCAAAATGTAACTTTGCCCTTTGTTAAGTACAAGAAATGTCTGACGAAAATCAGTGCCATACTATGAAAAAAGCAGTATTTGCATGTTGGAAATGCTAAGGCAAATGCAAAGAATTATTCTTGCCGGTTTCAGTTTTCTCCTCCCCATGAAACTACTTCTATGAGATTAAAAAATAACACGCTGAACATGAAAGGTCCATGCTTTAGGAAGCTCAGTTGATCTGTGAGTGAAAGCACATGTAAACAAACCCACGTCAATATCCAAAGCATGCACACAATTTTTCAAAGAATGGGGTGCTTCAATTCTAAGCAGGTTATCACTATCAGGCGCAGCAGCAGACTCAACCATATATGCTTCTTTTCTAAAGTCTTTTTCTGAAGTCCTTAATAAGTCCGTTACTTCAGATTACAGGCTTCTGCTGCTATCTTTCAGTGTTGTCAATATTTTAATTTGGGGGTTCAGTTTTAAAGAGTTTCAGGAAAAAGCTCTCAACAATAAAATAATATCAAGCATGACCTTCAATAAAGAAATATTTCTGTCATTTCAGATTGAAACACTGTCCTGATGTTGAATTTTGAGTATACTGCCTTTCTTACAGAAGAAGGCTATAGAGCTACACTGATCTCTACATGATACGTAGATACGTTTCAACATTAAATTATATCAGATACACCTTAGCATTAAATCAATTATTTCTTTAGTCATTAATTGATTTTTCCCCTTTGTCTTTACACCTATCAGAAGCTATTTAAAAAACGCTTAATGGTTTTCATAAGAAAAGAGAAGTTAATCCCACGATCCTGGTGAAATTTCAATTTGGATACTAGGAGTCCATTTATTTGGTGTCTCATAAATCATCTCAAAGCAATTTCAATGGCTTTTTATGCACTAACTGCCTGAACTGTTGTTGTATAAAACTTGCCTATGCTCCTAGCACATATTCTGTTGTTTCATATATTTTACTTGAGGGCTAAATGCCATAATCGAAAAATTATTGGGTCATATTTAAGAACCTGCTAAAGGTATTGTTTCAGAATCTCACTGTATGTAGCTCTTGTGTTTTTGGAACAATAATGTGATCTATAATGAATCCAAATTTATATAATAGCAAACCATATTCTGCCTACATTGCACAAAAAGCAAAGCCAAAACATAATCTATACATTTTTAAGAAAGTGTTCACACTGTTGCTAAAATGTGAATTGGCATATCCCACCCCAGCCTTTTCACAGGAAATCCTCATTGGTTTTAAGGAAATTGCACATGCTAATTCTGAGGATGTTACTGAATAGATTATTCATATAATCTTTTTTTCCCCCCTTAAGGCTGGGCAGTCAGGAACGATGCGATCTGCCCTCCGCTATGCCTTTACCTACCGACTGTTCAGAGTTCTAGCTAACCCTGAACACAGCTGAGTGCAGCTACTCTGTTGTAGATACTGTGTCAGGCCCAGATCCTCTAGTGGGCCTGGAATCGACCAGACAGGGTTTTCTAGATGAGAACTAATATGGACTTCTGAGCCTAAAAACTCCTTCATGGGCTTAAGTAGCAGGGAACCCAAGTTGGAAAGCACTGGCTTTAAAACAAAACATCTTAGAGTTCAGAGTCTGGCTCTGAAACTTACTTGAAGCAAATGATTTGAGGTCTACTTGCTTTACTTCTCTGAGCATCCCTTTCTTAATTAGTAAGGGACGATAATATTAACCAACTCAGAGATTTATATTGGCACCTAATACTAGTTACCCAGGCTTCCTTTAGATTAAGCCCAAACTATCTTTTAGAAATTCACTCATTTTGACATTCACTATCAACCATGTCTGGATTTTGCAAGGACTGAGGCAGGGATTATTAGCTGATCCCTGATAGTGCAGCTTCACAGAGCATCACAGCAACCCCCTTGAGTCGGCCAGTCAGCTACTGATGATCAACCTTGTGAGATGTTTACTAGCAATTACAGAGTGGCAATATGAGAATCAGAGAAACACAGCTAGGGGCACAGAGGTTGTTGCAAGGTTCCAAATTTCACCAAAATAATACTGAAGTTTAGTTTACAAGGAAACATGCCTATAATTACCTCCCTGCTCTTACAATTAAAGCCTCTCTGATCATCAGCCTGAGCCATAAGTACTTTTCTTATCAATATACCTTAAGAGATTTCAAGAATACTTTAATGCTTCCAACATCCTCCAGGTAAGGAAACATATTAAAAACAATAATTGTTATGACACTTATATAAAATATGAAACATGAAACTGATAAGTGTTAAAATGAATGATGAAAGAAACTGCCCTTTTATAGAAGAATACTAGCTATAAATGTGGAAGGAATGATGGAATTTTAAAAGAATCGCCAGTTTGAAGTTCTCAGTTGAAATAACTGATTCAGGCAAGTGTCATCAATGTGTGCTAAAACCATTAGGTCAAAGGTTGTTGTAAAAAAGGGGGATCTGTCCATTGCTAAAATATCAATACAAATATTATTTGTTAATTGCAGATGGGGAATGGTTCCTTTACAATGGAACAATCCAGTGGTCACCACTTTTGCCAAGTGATTAAAGTTAGCATTACCAACAGCGGCATAGCTCAATATTCTGTTGGAATGTAATTTGATGCACACAGTACCCTCAATGAAGTACTCCAGCCAAAAATGTTTAACCTGAACCTGCATAAACCTTCAGACCTAATTTTAAATTTGTAGGCAAAACAAGTGATGAACAAAATTAAACAGCACCACAAGGAAAGGAAATCTAATACTTCTAGAAAGGGGAATGTTTTATAGGACAGTCGGCCTGGTCTCTTTAAAGTCACCATCATTCAAACAAACCAACAAAAAAATTACTTGGGAAAATCCCTTAAGCCCAGAAGTTTGAGTCCAGCCTTGGCAACATAGTGATACCCCATCTCTAAAAAATAAATTGTACAATTTGAAAAAGAATACAAATAGAGGAACAGCTCTAGTTTAAAAGAAATTATAAAGAAACGCAGAAATCAAATGCCACGCGTAAACGGCGTTTTAGTTGCCTTTTTTAAAAAAGCTACTGAAGACATTTGCATGAGGACAACTGAAGAAATCTGAATATGGACTGAGATTAAGAAACTATTGTTAATCTCTTTAGGGATAATAACAGTATGTTAGTTAGGCAAATGTCTTATTTTTAAGAGATATGTACTGAAAAATCTATGGGTGCATTCTTATTAAATCTGCAACTTAAAATGGTTGGTTCACTGAAAAATATGTATTCTTATACAAATTATACATATACACAAGAAAATACTGTATAACAAATACAAACAACTGTTTAACCTAAATAGTAGGTATGTGATATTCATTTTATTATTTTTTCAACTGGATGCTCAAAAATTTATGCTACATAAGGTTAAAAATAAAAATAAATAAATAGAGCTTGATTTTCCCCGTTAATATCCAGGAAGCTGCTGGTGGGAATAGAAGGGAAGGTATACAAGATCCCTTTGTTTTTCTCCTGAGTATTTAACACACCACTACAGGGTCAATAAATATTTCTTAACCAATGCAATGAAAGAATGGACCCATTCTCCCCTTTGATAAGTACTGGCTGACTTTTGAAAGAAGGGTATATACCCATAGCAATCCCCCAAAATGCACAAGCTGCTGCCCGAAAAATACCGCTCAGGGACACAGCTGCAATGACATATATACTGCAAACTCAGGCCCTGTGATGTCTGATACTGTCACAATTTAAAATATCCTGCCCTACCGTTCACACTGCTACATTTCAATGTTCGGACCAGGATGCTGACCTTTGGTTCCAACAACACCTCTGCCAGAACCACAGATCATCTATAATTCCCTCATTCAGGCCTTTCCAGATATACAGGCCTAGAATGGTGAAGTCACCAGGTGAATGAGACGATTCAACCCCCAAAAAGTCAGAGTGGGTGTCTCTCCACAGTATGACTTTGGTGTCCTTCCAGAGCTTGCACAGCATGTTAGAAGGAAGAGCTTCCAAAGGACTTTTTTGGGAGAGTGCAGTTTTCTGGTTTTCGTAGGCATGAAAAAGATGCTCACAATATGGTTCATGTACATTGCTATTCAGACCTTACTCCCTCAAAATGACTTCCAAAAGTGATGCTGAGGAGACAAACACTAGGTCATTGCAATTTTTGCCCTGCTAGGCACTTGGTACATCTGCAAGATAAAGCAGACATGGTCCCTGCCCTCCAGGAGTTTACAGAATCCTGTAGAAATCAGCATGCAACAAACACATAAAAATGATGGCAAATTTTAAAAAGCATGACGAAGACAGGTGCTAAGGCCCTGCAAGGGAGAGCTTCCCAGGAAGGATGCATAAGACCTCAATGGATGTGCTGAACACTCAGAATAAACACTTAGGCATCTTAGAAAATTAAAAAGCGATGTGTATTTCTGCTTGCACAAGGCCTATTTGGCCTAAATTGCCAATTTCGTAATAAACAAAATAATTTTATAACGTTTTCGCTTACATCCTTTCTATTTTGACTTTAGATAAGAAAAACTAAAAGAGGCCAAAAGTTTTAGAATTAAGTCATTTGTAATACCTATTGAATCAAAAGTAAAAATAACAAGACAAAGAAATCAATTCTGAAATGTGAAATTCATTTTGGAAGCAACTACGTACTTAATTTCGATGAACCAAAAACGAGCAAGCCTATGGGCAAACTAAGTCACCTATAAAGAAAATCCGTTTCCTCCCTGGTCTCCAAGTTTGTGGAAATTAACAACAATCTCCTAGATTAGGTCTAATTCTTAAATTCCATTAGTCATTTTAAGATGTAAACATTAAATAACTGTATCAGCAAAGTCCTATTTGATGACTTGCTGAGGAAGAAAAAGAATTTGGATGAGCTTAAAGCCTTGGACTTCACTAGAGAAAACAAGATATGGGCTGGGACATTCAGTTGTGGAATTCTATATAAAGATTTCAAGATTTTCACTATATCACTAATTTTCACTGCCTTTTAAATGAAGTTCATATGCAATATATTTCCATGCCTTGAATAATCAAATTAATGCAAAGAGCCTAAAAGCATTTTCAAGGTCAGTAGTAATGCCATATGTTGAACACAAGTCATTAATACAGAGTATATTTCTACAGAACATTCTAGGAAATGATAAAACCTAGCTGCACATTAGAATAACCTGGGGAGTTGTCAGAAAAGCACAGGCCCAGCTCACAAGATTCTAATTTGATTGGTCTCAGATAGGCAGCTTTCTTTCTCTCTCTCCCCATCTCTCGCTCTCTCGCTCTCTTGCTCTCTCTCTCTCTCTCTCTGTCTCTCTCTCTCTCTCTCTCTCTCACACACACACACATACACACACACAATACTAATAATAAAAACCATGGCTTTAGACCTGGGCTATATCCCAGAAAGAAAATACAAACAATTCCTGATAATCAACTCTGAACTTACATTTAAGGGGAGAACTAATAACAAGTATTTGTTTTGATATCATCATCTCATTAAAAAAATAGATTTTAGCAAAATTTAAAAGTTTGTGAATCACCCAACATTCTATTCAAAGCAGCAAAAGAAGCCAAAACAAATGACATTTTTTCCCTTCTGGCATTTGCAATGATGCCCGTCAAGTATTAGTTATTGGCTATTATAGTATTAAGGTTGGACTATCTTGCAAAAAACTTTATTCCCACTCATTTTCGTTTCTGTCAGAATTTCCATTATCAATTTTATTTTCTCTGCCAGTTAAAAGGAGTATGAGGTTACAATTTGGCAAGAACATGTTAAGCTGGGTGTGATTTCTGTACCCCAATTTGATTTAAATTAGTTTTGTCATATTTAGTAAGAACTCAAAAAAGTTCGTTTGGCTACTTTTGCTTATCTATTGATTCATTTTCGACACAATTTTAAAAGTCTCAAAAAGTCACCATGTTTATTTCTGATAACTTCACGTGGAAATGCATTAATGAAATAATATTATCCCATTACTATTTTTTAATGAAAACAACTTAATTGCTAATAAAGAACCTGCCGGCTTTCGTTCTTCTGCTAAAATATATCCATTTAAAAAAGCATCATATGTCCATCAGTATTAGTGTTAAATCCTTAGGAGAAATCTAAAATATATATCTATTTTTTAACTTGATATATTTCTGAAACAATACACATCTCACAATAATAATGTATTCCTCCAGGACAGCGCTTTACTACCTGTTGCTTACCACCACTCTGTCTCTAACACCAAACAAAAGGCTATTGGGACTGGAAGAAGCATGTTTCCACATAGCACTGCTCACCCCTTTAAGTCCATAGGATACACTGTTATAATACGATAAAGCAGCTTTTGGAGCTCCTTAGGGCACACCATCTAAAGGTTTCCTATTCCATATCTCAATCATGTAGTAAACAGAAGAAAACAAAAGCCTCCCCTCCACGAGTCACTCACCTTGTCACACAGTGGGGAATCATTTCAGCTGTGATCTGCTATTTAGACTTGAAGCCCAAGATACTGAGATTTTGCCTTTCTCTTTGGTTTGCATAGCTGGTGTTGTAGATAGGGATTCAAACAACAATACGGCACAAGAGAAACTGATTCACTGGAAGACACACTATGGTCTGTTCTATTCTCAAATTTCACAGAAAGCAGAAATTCATACTCTGTACATTTTTCATCTTCAGTCCCTATTTCCCTCTGTCAGCAAATTTCCAAAATTTCACTTTTATTTATCCGTAAGTAATCACACTGTTTATGGAGATTGCTGCGACCACGCTAAGCACAGAGATAGTAGACTCTTGCAAGACTCACAACCACGAAGCACAAATTAAGAAGGAAGGGATCTCCACACTCCACGGCTACATTACGAAGGCTTTTTAAGAAAAGCATATGCAGTCATAGTGCCATATACAAAAGAATTTTCCTGGACATTAATGCCTCAAAACGAACCTCCCAAGGCCCAGAAATTCAGCCATCACACGCCAATCCATCCACCTCTCTTCCACCCTCTGCCCCTTTCCACTTCTCACCTTGTGTTTGAAAAAAAAAAAATTAACTTCAGTTTCACCCGAGGGAAGTATTCCCCACAAACGGAGAAAGGAGGGTCTGTGTTCTGCACATACACAGACAGACTCACACGGTCTGGATGATGCTTTCACAAGTTAAGGGGCCTCACGCTTACTCAGCAGAGGAAATCTTTGTGTCTGTGAGGAATCACGCCAATTCCTATTAGTAAGAAAGGATACAGGGGCGAGGAAGCCTATTCTCTCCATGACCAGAAAAAGGGGCCCAGCGAAAACAGAGACCTCTGCCATGACCATCTGCAGAAAGGAAGGATGTTGTCAACTTTCTTCTCCCCAAAACTCTAATGACCTCCGCCTTGACCCTCAGAAACCAGACCCAGAGGAACACGCTCTTCTGCAGGAACTGAGAGCTTTACACCAGAGACACAGCACTCAGAGGCTTGTCGCCCAGGCTATCTAGCCCGAACATTTGCACTCACATTCCAAAGATGTTTCCGTTGCGCTGGAATGGCTGTAAATTTCTTTCCTGCAGAATTCTTTCCAAACAAACTGCCATGAACTGCACTCCGGCAGGAGCTCTTAACCAAGCACTGTTCACCTCAATGCAACAAATCTTTCAGATGCCGAATATGACTGAATTGGTGGCTGGGCCAAGGGAGTAAACTTTAAAAATGCAAATATATACAGGGAAAAAACAAACACACCAACCCACCAGAAGTCGTACCTTCCTATGTCTGATACGTAAAGGAAACTTTCCTCATAGTCTCGATTTAATTACAAAAACAAAACTTTGCTTACATTTTTCAGGGGTATATTAAATGGGCTGTTTAAAAAAAAAATTAAAATAGGTTTTTTCCCCCATCAAGAACATCAGAGGGTGACAGAGTTCAAGAGAGTAAGCATCCTCTTTCCAGCATTTAAAAAAAAAAAAGTACATTTTGTTTGGGTGAATAATAAAAACAGTAGAGAGCTCTGAATATTAAAGAGGATTATTAAATTCCATCAAGAGTTTTCCAAAGTAAGAAACCAATGCACTTATAAAAAGGAAGTATAAATTTTTTGAAAAGATTTTAAATACATGATTAATACCGATATTGAACTGAAAAAGAAAGCATCTATAAAAACTCAATTGTCTTGTAACAAAGCTTACACTTTTAGCTATTGATAGTATTTTTAGAAATAGACTCTCTCTGGAGAGTTTAAAGTATACAAATGCAGAGTGCCCAGAGACACAAACACACACATGCTATACCTTTGTATTACACTGGCATTTTATTATTTAATTAAAGTACTCTTA
The DNA here is from genome assembly GCF_006542625.1 of Nomascus leucogenys. Classification (NCBI taxonomy): domain Eukaryota; kingdom Metazoa; phylum Chordata; class Mammalia; order Primates; family Hylobatidae; genus Nomascus; species Nomascus leucogenys. The sequence goes on along the minus strand of NC_044384.1, from coordinate 24,282,328 downwards.
TTTTTCTAGCTCACGCATGCTTCCCTTGAGACGGCTTTGCTGTTAGCCTGCTGGCCTTGACTTCCAGCCAAAAACAATTCAGAAACAAAAAGGGACAACAAATCATATTTTCACAGACATTTTTATCTCTCAATACAACCCTGTTTTCACACAACATCATACAGCCCCTATGAAAACTATAATTTAGGGCAATAGCCACCCGAAACCCAGGGTCTGACACATGACTCCGCGAAGTATTTCCTGCATAAGAAATTCTTAAGTTCTTAATTGCAAATAAACTCTTTTGATAGAACCACTTTCACCGACATTGCTGGTTTGCAAACAGTGCCACTGGTACCGGCTGATGGATTAAAAAATAAAAACAAGCTCATGAATGTAGTTCTGATACAGCAGCGATCTAAAGATGAGGTGTTTATTAGTTCTAAGCTCTGTGTTATTTCATTACTTAAAGAGAGAGCCATCATCTGACTTGCCAGTGCATCTTTGGTGTCACAGTTTAAAATGCATCATCTAATTTAGAAAACAAACTGATTTACCAGGTTAATCCTCTCAACCCTTCCGCAACGGAGATTCTCACTTACCTGGTGGCAACCCTGTAAGTTTGATTCTCTCCCATAAGATGAGTATGAGCCCCTTTCTGTTTTACCTGCCAAGAGAAACGACAAAAAAGTGTAAATTGTGTTTTTCCTTAAAAAAAAAATCTCCTCCAGGTAACAGACATCTACTGCTCTTCCCCGATGTTTACATACGTAAAGTAGGCACTACTGGCAATGTATGCAAGCAAGAGAGGGAATAACACTTCCTCACTCTGGCTATGATAAACTGGAAAAAAATATCCTTCATTCCTATTCTTAGCCAAACTGCTCCACACTTCCAAAAACTGTCATTCCAATGGCCTCCACTTTCTCTAACAAACAAATCGTAACTCCTTATTTTCACTTTCTCTTCCACGAAATTTAAACAATTTCATTTTTATTTACACAGCAGGCAAATTATCTATATAATGACCCTAGCCTAGTAATTCCCATTGATTATATTGACACTTAATGGTGAGGCCAAAACTAATCAATCACAGGCTCTCCAGATGGTGAATTTAGCAAAGAAACTATTCAAAATTCTGAGTCTCTCTCTCTCTCTTTTTAAAAAACTCCCTTTCCCAGAAGTGAATCCCATCATGATCAAGATGATGATGGAGTTTACATTTGGGAAACAGGGCTTTTGAAAAATTGCCTACTCTGAACCCAAGTTCAGATTCCACCAATAGACCCAGGAGGACAAGGGATCATGGAATGTGAATGTCTTGTTCCAATTCTAACAACCCAATTTTTATCTGTAGACTGCTGCTCTACAGAGATCTATAGACCCTTTGATGCTATTTGGCCAGATTTAAGAATAAAATCAAGTGTGTTCATTTGTTTCTTTTTAAAGTTTAACCCCAATAATCATTAGGGAAGATAATGAAATCACATTACAAGAGATCTAAGCAGTAGAGTCCAGATAGTGACTTGTGGAGAATCATTGTAGAAATCTGTCCATACCAGAACACTAAAAGGGGCTAAAAGATGCAGGCAGGTGCCTAAGACCCCACCCCACTCAAGTGTAAAGGATACTTCTTTCGTCAAGACTGGAGCTTTACAGTAATTGTACTTGATACATAGGACTACAGTATTCTTTTTTCCAATGGGAAAACTCTAAACTTGTATTTTGAGAGGCTGAATAGATTTCCTTCTGAAGTTTACAACTCCCAAGTTTTTCCCTCTCAACTCAACACGAATGCTAAAAGTAACAGTAGTCTTTTTACCTTTTAGGTCAATGGCAATGGCAATGTTATTAGAGTATGCCTTCCTGACACCACACAAAGAATGTATCTTTGATACATTTATATCCATAAATTTTTCTATGTGGTCAAAAGGGTATCCTGCATCCAAGTCATTACATATATAAAATGGACGGTGGTTTTCAAAGAAAGCCAAACCTAAGTCTTAAAATTAACCCCCTGTTTCCCAGTATTAACTTTTCTACTGCTTTTAATGAATCTTAAAGTTGGGAAAACACCTCCGCCCCATTTCTGGTCTAGCGCTCAGCGCAAAGTATAAAATCAATGCCCATATCAGTTTCAATTTCAGTGAAACAAGACACCATCGCACAGACTGTCAGTCTTAGAAGATCTAACAGAATAACTTCCATTGTATGAGGATTTTACACTGAAGAAAAGATACATTTACACTTGTATCAGCAGTGTGAATGGTCACAAAGACATATTTACTCATCTGTGTACGTCAAATTTAAGTTACGTATACCCTTTAACTTCTCTCTATAAATATGACTAACAGAAAAAGCTCGACCTTCATGAGCTATCAAAGGACACGTGTCCTTCCTTAAGCTCTTGCATTTAAGAATGCTTCAATATTACCATTACATCACTTACTTTGATGTAATATTCACTTGTTTAACAGGTAGATAGGCAGGCAAGGAGGCAGGCAGAGAGACAGAAAGATGGATAAAGTAGAATCTGCTCTGACTGCCTAAGAAACTGAACATCTAGTGTCCTGTTTTGGTAATTTCTAAAAATCTAAATTGTAAAATACAGTTTAAGGAAGAAAAAACATCTATTTTTATCCATTTTTTTCTCTAGAAGGAATTCCTGAAGCTATCCCCTGTAGAATTTCACCACTCAGCATTATTTCCCAACTTGACTCCAACACACAGAGCAGGAGGGAGGAATTTTTCTGCCAGGATTTGCCTCACTTATAGATATAAGTTGGGCTACTCCTTCCATTATTTTAAAGATAAAAGGGCAGGATTTTAAAAGGAGAGAGGGAATAAGTAGGAGAAAAAGAAAGAGAGGAAGAGTGGAATGCAAAGAGGAAGAGGTAGGAAAAGAAAGAGGGACGAGGGAGAGAGGAGGAGAAGAATATGAATTCACGCTGCAGAGTCCCCAAAGTACTCTTGGCTACATGGAACCCAGCATTCTTTACTATCATATCAGATACAGACTGCTTAATCTTAATTTTGCTTGTTAAAAAATATTTATCCAGATACAAAAATAAACCCACTGCAAATTACAAGTTGTCAGGGTTAAAAATCTACTCCTGTTTGTGTGGGGGAGGATAAGAGACCAGCATAGACATGAATCATTCTCAGTAATTTGAGTGTTTCCATGACATCAATGGGCACCCGTCCAGGGCTCTGTCGAAGTCTGCGAGGTACCAAAGAGGCAGCACAGCCAGCAGGAGGCTGGGAGGTGGACTTTTTTTTTTTTTTTTTTTTTTTTTTTTTTTAAGGATTATGCTCCTTGTGAAGATTTCATCTGTAGCATCCACTTTTACCATCAAATAGATTGGTCCAGAGATCATGAGCGAACACATTTCATTCTGATAGTGTAAGCCTTTAACTTTATTACATCTTTTTGTTCCCAAATTCAACTATAAATCTGCCCTCAGAGCCAAAACCCCTGTTTGGGAGCAAAATTATCAGGCACTGTGGATAAAGCCCACTCACCTTCTCAAACATCAAATCGCGATTCCTATCATTTTTTTTTAAAGATTAAAAGCAGCCATTTTAAAAGGACACCTCAGTTTCTAGAAAAGAAACTATCTTTTGTGTAAATTATCCATTAAAAATTAGCTATGGTCTTGATGTTGATTTTCTGCTTAAAATTCACTTGGAACATTTGTTTCAGATAATAAAATTTTCAAGAGCGCTGATAACATGTTTGAGTAGGATCCTTAAGTAACTATCTGTGCTCATGAACACAAAAGCTCCTAAATATCTGTGTTTACTCTATGTCAGGCATGGATTTTTGTCACTTATACCAACTGGCTGGCGCGGACAGCCTCTTTCCTCCTTTCTCCATTCTTCACCACCCGCCTCCCCCCATCCCCCCAACCACAACAGGGCTTTGAAAGAGCTAAAGATTCTATTTTTCCAATATTTAAAAGAGATAGCAGTGATGAACAAACCCGGCGCGTTCACTGCGGAATTTTCGAGACAACCCTCCGGTACTAGAATGCGACAGCCGCTGCGGATATTTTTTGGCACAAAGACAATGGTGGCAGTGCCAAGCCCCATGGCTAAAACTACTCAAAAGAGGCATAAGGGTAGCATTAATCGCTCAAGTCTTTTACTGCATGGAGTACTGTTGTCCATATTTTTAAAACTAAAAGTACCCGTTAGTAACATTTGTTGTATGCCCATAAAGATGGGGTTGGTGCGGGGGGCGGGGGGAGATTCTGAAATATATACCAGAAACAAATCTTGTCAGGCATTTGATTCATTTTTATACCTAAAAGGACCAAATGTTAAATTTTGCTGCTGGTGACGATTTGCCGTGCATGAAATGAATATGACCTAATGGAGTACACGAAGGGCTGAATGAAAGCTATAGAGAGGATTTCATAAACTAAGTCGACATATTGGCTAAACAACTTTCTTCTGCAAAAACGATGTATACAAGGGAACATGTAATACTATGTCACAATTTTTTAAATTAAACAAGGAAAACGCTGTAAATGAGCAGACACAACATCCGTCAATCAATCCTTCTGGAGACAAAGGAGATCAACATGCAGCCCCGTCTACAGAACAAGTCGGCATCTCCAGTGAGCAAACAGTCCAGGAAGTCAACATGTGTTCTGTCCAAATCGAACCCGTCTGCTGCTAAAGCCTATATTTAAATTTGATTATTAAAAATGGCACTAAATGGCAATCAATAAAGGATTCACTTGCTTCCCCTGCCCCAGAAAAACTAATATGAGCAGGAAAGGCAAGCAACTTCTATTTAAAAAAAAAAAAAAAAAAAAGTCAATGTTTTGCTGATCTATTCAACAATCTTTTATCTTGCTGTCCCAAGAAGGAGCAGGAAAATTTGCTTTTTATTTGAGGGTGATATGGTTAACAAATGTCTATAGAATTTCAAATTGAATATTTCTATATTCTTGTATTATCAGCCATTTGACTTCTAATTTTTCTTCCAATACATCCATGGTATCCTATTGTAAGGGAATTGGGTGACAATGAAAATATTACATGAAGGGAAAAAAATGATCTCATAAATCCGTTCCTACTTCTAAGAAGGATCACCTTTGGTAGATTACTGCCCCTGGACACACATGACAGTTCTAAGCCACCTAGAAAGAGCTAGAGACAGACGAGCAACTTATCAATAAAATGATTTCTAGAGATAAGCTCTAACAGAGATGATCCCTCTTGTGGTTGACCAGTAGGATAATAACAGGGTCATGTTTGGTTGTGTAGCCTTTCATTTGTAAAATGCCACTTTAAAAATTATATATAAATGGTAGGTGTTTCACCCACTGCTGAAATAGATTCATCTATATGGGAGAATATATCATCCCATGAAAAGCCTTCATGAAAAATTATCTGATGCTGCAGGACAACACCAAGCAAGGCTGTTTCACTGTTAATCCTCATTCTGGGAACTGAAGAATGAGACTTTTGTTCCCTGGAATCAGACTAGGGAACTCATCATAAACATGTTTGACTCAGAATAAATTTCTGTCCCCATCCCCAGTCCCATCCCATCTCTGATTACCCTATGAATCTCTTTATATATATGTAGAAAGGACTAGTTCATTAAACAACGACTGAAATTTTTAGTAGTTCTGAACATATACATGAGGTTATTATTTACAGTCCTTCATCATTTCCATGCCTGCCTTTTCCTTCCCTGTCCAAATAAGAATAGCTGTGTCCTTATCATGTATTAACCACTGCTCAAAGCTCTACATAAAATGATTCATTTAATCTTCACAACCCCATAAGGCAGGTAATATAAACACCATTTTGCAGATGAGGAAACTGAGATCTAGAAAATTGCCCACAGCCACACAGGTACAAGTGACAGGGCCAGGATTCAAACCCTGGCAGTTTGTTTGCCCAGACTGTGCTCTTAGCACTATGCTATGCTGCTGGTGTTTAAACTCTGGGAAAAAAAAAAAAAAAAAGTATAAATAAACTAGAGGCCCGACACTGAAGACTCTCAAATCTCAGAGCTCAAAACACTCATGAATTTGATATGAAATTAATGAAAGTGTCTTATAGGCGATGATAATTTACATTTACATGGTGTTTTATTCCTAAAAGGTCTCTAGGTACTTTATAGCTGCACAAATGATACACATGGATTCTGTGACGTCTTACAATAAACTGCCACCATCTCCACACATTAACACAAAGCAACTAATTAACAAAAACATGGCAGAAAACTGCATTTCTACACCTTCTCTATGTGAAGACTACGTCTTTGTATTAAGATGTACAGAAGAGTAAAAGTAAAAATATAATTATAATACAGGACAACCCAGCATCACTCAGTGTCATCTATAGAATAGTGATCCCACCACAGGCTCCAAAAACCAAAAGGGAGACTAATTAAAAGAATCTGCGAACTGTTACAAGCTATTCCCCCACCCCCCAACAGATTTACATTGTATCTAGCATGTTAAAGACTCTGAGAAATGCTGCAGTTAAGACATTTAATTCAGGGTTTTCTTTTTTTTTAATGAGATGGGGTCTCACTATGTTACCCAAGGTGCTCTCAAACTCCTATGCTCAAGGATTCTTCTGCACTGGTCTCCATAGGAGCTGGGATCACAGGCATGAGAGACTGTACTTGGCTTTCAATTTAGTTTTATACAACGTTTCCTAAACTGAATTGAGCATACATGCCTGTCCCCATCTTTTTTGTGTCTATTAATACAAGAGTTGATGACCTTTAAGAACTACTATTATTTAAAACTTAACACTAAGAATATATCAGGTTACTATATATTTGTAGTTTTCTATCAGATAAATGATGTGGGTTCAAAAATTAAATTTTTATTTTATTTAAATTGATATGAAAACATTTTGACTATTTAATTTGCTGGTTTCTATTGGCTTATATTTTTTATGGTAATCTGTGGCCATGCAGGTATAGCTTCATTGTTCTGACTAACTAGTCAACTTTACTCCTGATCCCAGTTTGGAGGTGAGACTCTGGGTTTACAAAAAAGCAGAAGCTTACATTATTCCTTCGATTTCCAACATTTCAGAGAAGAGCACTGGTTCTCTCCTACAGAATCTTACGATACAGGGACAACTCTGCCTTCATCCACAGTCATTTAAAAATCTAAATGTAAAATAAATTTGTGCTAAAAGAATTATAACTCCATCCAGCAAATAAACTAGTCATCCAACAACCTAGGAAATCCTATAAAGACAAATGGGGGAAAAGGTAACTAACTAGGCACATAGCTTGTATGTATCAAGGGATAATGAAAAATGGGCAGTAAACCATTTCTTTTCTGGAAAAGACTGGCATTAACTCTCTCTTTCGCTGATGTTCTTTTAGTCCTAAAAATAGAATACTCAGTAATGGCCTATAGCTCTGATCCCACTGGAAACTGTGAGTTTTGGCTGCATTTCATCACTGATTCCCCTCATCTCATCTAGTCACTGTGCTGCTGCCTTTAACACAGTGTGGGTACTGAAACCCCAGGTAGTATTTTAAGGTGCTACCAAAAGTCTTCACTTTAGGGCTCTGCCTAAGTGAAGAATTTCAGATTCTGTATTCAATTCTCCATAAAGCACCTATATTTGTAATGCACTATCTCACATGCAAATTTAACTTACATTATTTAAGACAACACACCCTAAAAGCTCATTAAATGAGCATTTTAGTCCATGTTTTTATAGACAAAGTCACTAAAATTAAGGGTAACCAGCTCATATAGTTAAAAAGGCTGCAAAGACATGAAGTGGCGAAGTTAGCACACAGACCTCCAGTTCCAGTACCAAGGCTTTCCCACAATATGCCACTTCTGTTTGGAGTTTTCTAGATGTATCATTATTACTGCCTACTGTAGCAACAACCATTGCCTTCTCACTACCGTAATCCTCTCCCCAAATAATTTAAACTCAATTCACAAAGTCAAAGAGTTCTCAAGTTCCTTGATGGATGAAAATGTCCGAATCAATAAGCATTTTGAGTGAACATCCTCCAGTCCATCAAAAACTACCTTTTCAGTGCAGAATAAAAATATTGTCCTAGATGATTTCACACGGCCCAGACAACAACAGCCAAAATCAGCCCCTCACTTGGCATCCTGCTTAGGAGAAGTGCACACATTATCAAATTAAAGCACATGAGTTTTATGCTTGATTTTCCGAACGCAGGAAAATCTTTCATTGAAAATAACACTAATTCCACAGAGTGTGCAATTAATCAACATAATCATGGGGATAACTTAGCTGTTTGGGGAGGTGTGTCAAATAACTCTTTAGGGCCACTAAAGTACCACTTGAACCACCAAAGTAATGATTTTCTGAATCAGCAATTTGTACAAGGGTCCCCTAGAGACCAGAAGGACTAAGGGCAACCCTGAAATCACTCAACTTACTTCTAATGAGTAACTTACCATTGGCTTTATGTGAATAACATCTTCACAGTGATGCCTACCCTATCTTATATTTTTACTGCAGTTTGAGTCTATGACAATTGGATACAACCAAGGCAATTAAGGACTGGTGTGGTCTTAGAAAAAACAGCATATGCATTTGAAAGCTTATTTTTTATTCAAAAGAACATAATAGTTTTTCATATAAAAATGAAAAAAAAAGCTCATCTTGCAATACATGCTAAAGGTGTCAAAAGCACGCAGAAATAAAATATTTTCACTGTGTTTTTAGGCAGAAGGAAGACTCGCGATGAGCTGGTGAGTGTGGAGAAAAGCAATTTCCTAAAATTCAATTCATGGCTAAGAAACCTTGCTGATCAGGAGAATGATCGCAAGACTTTTCCTAAAAACAGATTCCTGGGTTCTCTTCTCCAAGGTACGTGAATTCAGTAGAGTCTGGCATTCTCTCTTTTTATTTTTTTTTTCTTTTTAAGACAGAATCTCACTCTGTTGCCCAGGCTGGAGTACAGTGGCATGCAATCTCAGCTCACTGCAACCTCCATCTCCTGGGTTCAAGTAATTCTCCTGCCTCAGCCTCCCGAGTAGCTGGGATTACACGCATGTGCCACCACATCCGGCTAATTTTTGTATTTTTAGTAGAGATGGGGTTTCATCTTGTTGGTCAGGCTGGTCTTGAACTCCCGACCTCAAGTGATCTACCTGCCTCAGCCTCCCAAAGTGCTAGGATTACAGGCATGAGCCACCGTGCCCAACAGATTTTTTTTTCTTGCAAATAAAATTCCACTGGTTATTCTGACCAGCCAGGGAGACAAGCAACCAATTTAAGTGATAGGCACAGCTCTATAGGTTACATTAGCTAAAACTCCAATAGACCTGGTAACATGGTAGATAACAAAAAGTAGATTACTACTAGCACCAACCTATTTAAGCAGAGTTTTTTAAAAGACAAGGAATTGTTGATCCCCAAGGTCATTTCAGACAGTTACATTTCATGGGTTAGAGAAACCTTTCTCTGGCAGCATGCTAGGCCTTTAAATGTGCTCATCTCCAATAATGAAGGCTGTTTTGTTTTTTTTTTAAAGAAATCAATTTTACATTGCCAAATCGATTCCCCTAATAAACAACAGTATCCCAAAATATGAGAATCCTGGAGTTTTGTTAAGGTTGCTCCTCATTGATCAGACCCACTGGCCCACTGCTCTGAAAGCATCTCTCTTCTATCTCAAGAGTGGATGTCACCTTTAGAATCCAGGATCCAACTCTAGTGAACCTGACTTGGTTCATTCATTTAAAAGGGTCCTTCTACCCCTTCTCCGACCGTCCATGTTCTGTGAAGGCATGACAAGTCCACAGTGAGGGAGAGAATCCAGTCCTTTCCCTTTCATTGGAGGAGATGGGTGACATTTCTGGCCGAATGTAATAGAGACAACATCATCTGGGCAAGACTTTGGTGCCTGGCTAAATATTTTGGAATTTATTGGCAAATATGAAGGAAATCAGCAGCTGCATTTCACCACACAAATCACTTTTAATCATAAATTATTTGCTGCTCATTTAACTGCGTATTCCACCAGAGTCTTAGCAACAGTCAATGTAAAAGATAAAAATGATAAAACTCTAAATAAGCCACAGTGGGATGGAAAAGACAGGAAAAGGTTTAGTATTTTGTTTGTTATAGAGTAGTCTACATAGGCACTTAGTTGTCTATATAGAAAAATTATGTATTTTAGCACCATGGTACACAGGTGATGGCCTTAACTTTCAAGCTAAGTTTACGTGAACAAAAATATAACAATGTTCATCTCTTAAACTACAAACATTGGATATGATACTCAAAGCTACATCAAAAGAATGGGGGGGACATGATAATGTTATATATGGTATATAGATATGTATAATACATACATATACACATATAAGTGACATTTTTAACCCCAGACAGAAGATAATCCAACTGCCATTTGTATATGTATCTGTAATATATTAAATGATCATTTCTCTAGCCTTAGCACTGAATACAATTGACCTATATCCCCTAAACATGCACTACTGAGAGAAACTGGAGGGGAGTGGGAGGAACAGCCCAGAATTGAAAACACATTCCAAGGAAGACAAAGAGTAGGAAGATTGCTAACCATGATATCTATAGAAGAATGATGTTTTCCAGCCAAGCCTGCTCTTCAAGATCAACTTCAAGAGAATGGGCCCATAATAATAACCAAACTGCCAGATACACAGGGCCACACTCCCCAGAGTCCAACCAGCCTGCAGCACTAGTTATTGTTCAAGGAAGGGGAAGGTTGGTAGATAAATGGTCCCATGCTGCAATGTTTAAGAGAAGCCTCCCAATGACTGAATCTAGGAGCATGACTCAATCAAGAGAGGAAGGTGGGGAGCACAGGAAGGAAGAGGAGAGGCAGAGGGAAGGATGAGAGGGAGGAAAAAGAGAAAAAAGAAAGCAGACAAGGAGTAGCCAGAAGAATGACCTCATCCTATAAAAAGTATGCAAGAAAATAAAATGCATTACATATACTATGTTTACAGACTACAATTTTTAATCCTGAAACTTGCAAAAATTATCATCTGAATAGTGGTGAATGAAGCCTAAAAAACATAATACAGGGAAATTAATATTTGTTGGGTGCTTTCTGTGTACCATGTGCTGTATGCAAGAGAGTCAACAATGCACATTATTCTCAAGGAGGTAAGAGTTTAGATGACTAAATACCAGGAGTAACACAATGCTATCCACCAGTAAGGGATATAATGGGAACCCAGAGAAGCACCAAGAAAGAGCACCCAATACAACCTCACTGAAGACAAGGTGGTAACAGGAGAGACATGTATGTGAGATTTCATGCCAAGATGACATTCTAACAGAGGTAATAAGGACTTAATATTTGTTAGAATGCAATTCTTAGTTACTTGACAATGTTAAATCAAAATAAGTAAACATTAGTAAGTAAAAATTTATATCATTTATCCAAAACAAATTTTAAAGTAACTGGAACCTAAAATTGGAAAGGGGAAAAACTGGAAGAAAAGAAAAAAAAAAAAAAAAACACGTAGATGACATTTCTGCCCTTCTGCAGCTCTAAGTTCTTTGATCACTCCATGGTTGGTTTGGAAGTTTTTATGGTTTTTGCTTACAAATTGGAGAAATTTGCAATGTAAGACAAAAGAACTATAAAAATCTAAACTGCCTTCCCTGTACAACAAATACCAAACTGACTCAATCAAGTCATTTAATTTCAGAGATAGGCAGAAATCACTTATACAAACTAAATTATTATAAAGACTTTGATGGAGCCTTGTCAACAAAAATTGTTGCTATTTTTAAAAGACACACTCATTACACAGAGCCCTGGCCTTCACTACCAGGACCCAAGGATGCTCTCCACCCAGGCGATGGTAGAGAGGCTGACACTCTTCCTCTGTAACTGCCCTTGTATAGTTTAGTCCTGTGTCCTGGGAGTAAAGAGACCATCAGTGATTTGTTCCTTTAACATCTCATACTCTATAAACAACAACTGCAAAAGCAAAACAAAAAAAAAATATTTTACTCAAACTACCATTCTCAATGTCTGTCAGTGAGCACAGCTTAATTTGGTTTGCAAGGAAACCAAAAATGCTTTTATAAAGCATTATGATGTAAATATACTCATTTTCCTTGGCAAAGCAAGTGAAAACTATCAACCAACCATAACAGGAATTTTTCTACTAGGGATTACCTACCACATCCATTACAGACAAATAATCATATTTCAAAATTTCAATGACTTATCTATCCCCTTTTAAGTTCTATTCCCAACTTAGTCCAACAAGAATATTTCTCAAATACAATCAAGCCAAGGGGAATATGAAAGCAATGAAAATATGGTTAGTCGTGATATGCAATCAACCACTTAAAAAACTCAAGAGTATTACACACATTGCATGTTGTTTGAAATATCAGGACTATCTATTTACCAAAAACACACCCAAAACAAAACCTCACCTTTATTTCCAAATAAAAACAAATTAACGGCCACACTCAGTATTAAGCTACAACTTTATAATCATGGTAAATATCTGATCAGTTGTATAAAAATAAAATGAAACAAAACAAAAAACAAAAAAAACCCAACCTTGAAAAGTAAAAGAACCTCACACACCAGTCAGTTCCTATCTGTGCAGCCAGCAGAGGGCGCACATGCCCCAACAAGAACCGGCTATGGCCAGGCACTCCCCAAACTTATTTAGTACTCTTCATCAAATCTGTATGGGGGAGGAGGGGTACAGTCAGCCAATCAGTGGCATTGATAAAACTAACGTGCTCAGTTTAGGATCAGTAAGAAACATACATAAGTACACTTTAGTATTAAATACTGACTTGAACAGAGATTTCTTAGCTGCTCAATGGAAAGTTGTTCATTAAAAAGGTTTGTACAGAAGTGAGCTTCTGGCAGTTTTCAAGGTCACAGTAGTTTTTATTGCCCTATCTGACCTATATGAGGACTTACTTGTAATGCATGGATTTATAGAATTAAATTAAATATTAAATTTCTAACATAATTAACATATATTTTTGTGAGTATATTGAATTACCCTTAGCAAAGTCTCTTTTAGTGTGTGTGTGTATTTCTGTGTGTCTTATACAAATCTATTCATTAACTTTTGCAATCCTAGAGCAATCAAATATGTAGCATTTAATGGATAAGTTGAGATACGTAAGTTCCTTATTTTCCCACTGGTTTGTGCTTGATTGATTACTCGTAAATTGTCTATTCTGTGTCTCTATATCACATATTTGCTTTGGGGTTACAGTAGGTTATACCAGAAGAGTACCTCACAGCTATGTATGTGCACACACATATAGGTAGGGCACTGTTTATTCTTTTAAAGAAGTTTTCCTATAGATGCAAAAGTCACAAATTGTTTCTACTGCTTTCCAAGCTTGTTGAAGCAATAGCACAAATTGAAAAAAAAAATTAACTCATAAAAGCACCAAATTAAAATGAACAACAAAGACTATATTATTTACTTTTACAGATAAAAATTAAATAATCCACAACACATCCAATCTCTAATTTCAAATAGGTTAGAATGAATGGAAGGTCTGCCCCAAGCTTCAAGCTAGAAAGCCGGGTAGGATAATTAGCTGCCACTGTCCCTCCACCTAAATGATCATTTCACTTGATCTTAGCCAAAAGGCTAAGAAGCGATTCCTAAATAATCATTTCAACCTCACCTCTCTATTCACCAAACAAAAACAATAAAGCCAAGTAACATTTCCATCATAATATATATATTTTTTAGCATTCTTCATAAACTTGAGAGAACTTAATTTACAGAATCTAAAAACCAGGTGGCCTATGTTACATGTAGGTCACAATAAATAATATGCCTCCTTTGGCCAATGTGGCTACACCATTTCTGCCTAAGTTAAAATGACGATGTTTCATTATTCCTAAGCTCTCAGTTCTGAAATGTTTGCACAATCTGTTAAGTCCAGGAAAATTTAAATTATTTTGACATGCAGCCTGCTAAGGCCAGTGACGGGGATAATGCCTCTTTACATGGGTAAAATTTTGTGGCATATAGGTCACTCTCTTAAGGGGAATCAACTGTGTGTCTCTTCTTTGCATTTCCACCACAATCCTTCATCCTGCAGCCTGGAGCTGAGAGTGAAATGCAAGAAAGGAGCCGAGTGCTCAAAGCAAAAATCTGCTTCCAGGACAATCCATTATATCTGACAAGTTAAATGTTCCATGGTAGGCCATATGGCATCAGAGCAGGCCCGACGGTGGAAGAGGGGAACTCAGCAAATGCATCACAATTAAGGAGTTTGGCTACAGACTTTACTTTGAATTACTTATTTTTTTATCAAAGTTTAAATGCAGTCCCTCACATTTTCAACTGAATCCCTTTGATGAGACCATTTTTCAAGAAGTGTCACAATTTCTTTTCTCATCCCGTGACTGTGGACACTTAAATCTACAGGTAAAGGTATACATGGCCATTTTTACCAAATGGAGTTTCAAAGATGAGGACCTGTAGCTGCATTTTTAAAATGTCTTCAAGACAAATGCTATGTAAGCCCTACCTGCTCACTAGATTAGGATATTTAAATGAAAGTGATCATTGGATTAGGGCATTTAAATGAAACTGATAGAACATTAAGTAAAACCAGTTTTCAATATTAAGTCTAAAAAATCTTAAAAGCTATACAGTCAGAACTGACATATTCCTGTTTCTTCTGTGGTTTACTTATTATCTGTCAAATGGATGAATGGACTGGACTGTCTCTGTTGAATTTATCTCCCCCTAGCATGGCACCAAAAAGGAACTCTGTACATCCTGCTAATACCATGTCCCAGAGACAAGTTTTGTAAGCTCCCTAAGACATTCTGATGATTAAAACTAAGTTGCCTAAAATAATATTTGTCATTAGGGACAATGTAATGTAAAGATTTGTACTTAATCAAGATACGCACTTATTACATTAAGGCAGGGGAAGATAAAATTGATAAAATCACTGAAATAGTTAATATTATGCTGCAGCATGTTACCATTCTTTTAAATTAAAAACAAATGTTTTTATTTCTCCCAAAGAATTCTCAGGGGAGAACTGTACCTATAATAAAAACTGAAACAGCTTTCAGTAGAAGTATGCAAACTTATCTGCTCCAATGGTAATTTTATCAACTCCTTTACTTCCTCAGGATGATTTTCTTGAGCAAATGTGTGTGTGTGTGTGTGTGTGTATCTGTGTGTGTAATAATAGGTAGATTCTAAACAATTATGATTATCGTTTAAGTATTCACACTGGTTTGCAAACATGAAATTCATAATGATTAAGAGAAACATGCATGCATTTTTCCAAAAGAGAAGATGTTAAGACTCATTTCCCTAAACTATTTTCACTCTCTATCTCTCCAGAGGGTCACTATTTCCCTCAAATGCACCCGCTTTTGCCTTAATTAAGGATAACATTGCTTCAGTGAGCCTGTATATACTTTGTAAGAATGAGTCATTTTGCTTTATGTTGAAACTTATGAACACATTTTTTTCTGGTGGTCTTAAAGTTACCATTTGTTAATAATCTAATGTAACATTATATTTGCATCTCCCTTATTTTTAAATATGAGATGATTTACTGAATTATAAAGATGGTATGTGGGGTATGAATTGGTCATTTGCATCCTGTATTAACAATCAATTGTTAAGAACTGTTATGACTCCTTATATTTTATTAAGTGCTTTTCAACATACATGCTCAAATGAGCTTCCTCATAATCCTGTTAGGTAGATACCATAACAATTATCATTTATACTTTCATTCTGAATATGAGAAAAAAGGGATACTTGGTGGTTAATTTATTTGCCTTGGAGCACACAGCTATGAAAGAGAAGAGTCACATCTTTTGCCCAGGCCTACCTAAATGTCAGCATTATATTTTGTCATGCCATACTTGAGGAAGTAGGACCATTAAAAAGATACAGTTTTACTTATGTGCAAGTTTATAGATTATACATTTTTACTTTTTATCTAAGAAAAGTAGCCAAATTTTTTGGTGTTGTGTTAGTGCCCAGTTTGAAAAAGGACACACCTGGCACATAATTACACTTGCCCCCCCCCACACACACACATACATATTTATAAAATGTAGCCACATACACCTCAGTACCAACAGAGTGCATTGGGCCATTGTGTACTGTAGATCCTATTTCTGTGTATCCAGATCCACACTTTTATTACTAATTAAAATGTCCAGATGGTAAAATAACACCTGATCCGAGGGGCTTTTAAGTACAGTAATTGTCAATGCTCAACTCCTACCTTGTTAACAAATTGGAAAAATTGGCCTACACTGAGTTTTACACATACTGTTTCCAAACCATCAGTAAAATGTAGTTGAAACTTTAATAATGTGGACAGAAATTGCCTACATTAAACTCAAGAAAAAGATCTGACATTCAAATCATTACTACTGGAAGAAAGCTTATGGACTCCAACAGAAGGAATGTCATATCATAGCAATACAATTGGGTTTTATCAACAAAAATCTACAGTAGAGGGAAAGAATGACGTTAGAGCTATTCAACATCCAACCATTTCATGAGGCCCTTTCTTTACATCTTTTGTTTTGCAGGTTCACTAAATGATAAACAATTCTTAAAATATATTTTGTCTTGTCAAGTGTTTTTTCATTTTAATGTATGGATTCAGATCTTAATAATAATGCAAAACCTTTATTATCTTACAGGGTTTTTAAATATACAGATTCCAGAGTGACCCCTGAAATTCAGGTTAGGCAGTGGCTCATGAGTAACATACTTAGGGAAATCACAAATGCTTTTAAAATGTTTAAGCAGTTACTTCCTAATCCTAAGTGGATTCTTTTTTTCTCAAGCAAACATTTTTGCAAATATTTAGGTTGCTTTGATACGCAAATGTTCTCCCAAACATTTCCACCAGCCAGCCACTGAAATCTCTCCACAGACCCCAACCAATGGGAAAGTTTGCAAGGGAAATATGAGAAGCGACTGAACGGGAATACTGGCAGGAACACTGGCTTCGCTGCCCACAAACAAATGTTGATTTTGTTGCAACACCTGAAACAAAACATCTGGGTGTCTTAGTGGAACCCCTCCTTTAAAATTCTCAGTCATGGGGCTGTAATTCTCATTGACTGAAGCAGTATCTTCTAGGGAGGGTAAAACTGATCACCCACAGGTTTCCTATTACAGAGTTCAATAACTCCAGTAAATGTGGCTTGCTGCTGGACAGTGAAAATCCCATCACTTTAAAAAGAAAATGCCCACAGGAATTAACATGTGCAAAACAGGAAACGGAAAAAGCAACAAACAATGCCATGATAAAGGTCCCAAGCCTTACAGGTATAATAAAGGACAACACTTTCAAAAACGTTCCCCTCAAGGAAATACACCAGGGGAGACGATGTCTGTAAAGTCATCTTTATCATCAGCTCAAGAAGTAATTCATGAAAATGAAGGTTTTCTAGAAATAAAAACAAGAAGGTGGCACATTCAAAACTAACTTGTCAACACAGCATGATTACCATTATTATGTGTAAAAACAATCTCCAATACTCCCTTTCCCTTCCACACTCTATTCCAAAAACATCTTCTAAACCTGCTTTTGGAAATAATGGGATTCCTTGATCACAGGACAACGAATCACCCTGAAGTTTTTCTCCAGTTTACTCAGTCACATAAACCACCAGAGGCTAACCACACTGACAACAAAAGCAAGTCCCAGGATTCCGGTGGCTAATACCATGCTAGGCATTACTTGGGAAGTTATGAGTTGGTATACATCTGTGAATTTGGTGGGAGGAGAAAACTAACAGTAAATTTATCAAAGCCAGTGGAACGTTCAGCATTATAAAATTACAAGGATCTGCTTCTCGGCGACTAACATGCTTTTTCACTTCTGCCACCACTTCCTCATTTACACATATTAGAAGTTGGTTAAAGATTTCATTAGATGTGGTTTTGACAATAACAGCAAAGTGCCTAAAGCCACAGATTTTAAATGAGCCCCAAATTCAGATTTGGGGAAAAAAAGAACCAATCACAGCAGGAAGCGCTTTAAAAGAAAAGAAACATTATCTTGAGCAGTTATTCTGCACTTAGTTGTACTGTGTGAAAAGAAAATGAAAAAGCTCTATAAAATGTCAGAATTAACCTATCGTTTCAGATTGCTTACAGGTGAAATTCTACCATCTGGATGGGCAGTTTGCCCACACAAAAAAAGAAATAAACTAAAAGGAAAAAAAATAAAGTAAAACCTTCTTTTGCCTGCTATTTTACCACAATAGATTTTACAGGAGAGAGGACACCATAATCTTTAGACATGGACACACACACATTTACACACATGCCTCTGTACACACACACAGCTTCACATACAAACTGTGACAAAATAAAAGTTGGAAGAAGCAAGAAATTGAAATAAAATTCTGTTTCTTGGAACTCCAAGAGTTTAATAAGGAATGAAACCTAGTCATTCTTAATCACATAAAAGGAAAAAAAAGATTTATTTTAAAATTTTCGTGAAATAACTGATGATTCTTTCTGTTTTACTGAAATACTCGAAAAAATAAGGTCCCGCATATCAAAGTTTCTCTCTTCCCTTAACAAAGCGCATTTATAATCTTTATTTATGCTGGGCTAGCAACTTTGGGAATTACAATTTAACTTTAAATAAACAGGAAACTGCATCTTAGGAACTCCCAGAAGTCATTTTATTCATCTGAGAGTGAAAAATGCTTATAAACGTTATAATTTATAAAGAAATACACTTCTATTTTCCCTTTTTCTTAATCATTATACAAACCTTTTATTAAAACATCTGCCTCAGCAAAAAGACCTGTTTTAATAATCATCATTTTTTAACCTAAAGATCAAATAGAAAATGAAGTCAGACTCTGTTTAAGTTTTTCTTTCTAACCTTGAGGGCCAGATAGAACTTTCAGTTTAACTTCAGGCTTGTCTGTCAAACATGGTACCAGGTTGGCATCAAGTGTTTATTTGCCAACCTAAAGTTCCACATTTTGAAAGCAACACACAGAGGCTTTCATAAATTAATAGCTCTCTGTGTTAAATATTTGTCGATATCTCTGGTCTGGGGTTTCTGGGTTTCCATTTTGATTGCAGAGTGTCTCCTAAAATTACATTTGAAGAACAACACTAAACCAGAAGTGTTGAGTGAGAGAATTATGGGCACATTCTCAAACTCTTACACTAAACCACAAAGGGAATAGATTAAAAAGAAAAAGCACAGAAAAAAAAAACCCACTATCTTCCAAAAAAAAAAAAAAAAAAACCCACCCTGAATAGAGAAATCAAATACTTGCTTTTCTTTCGACCTTATGGGTAGCACGCCGAGGGAGGCACCAGAAGATCTAAGCCCAAATACGTGATGAAGAGTCGCCAAAAAGCATGTGGATGAATAAACTGTTGTGGCGTGAATCTGCCAGCCAGAGGACAGAACACAACATGCTGGGGCTTGGCTGTCCTAACATGTTTTACTATGTACATTTAAATAGTCTTGAAAGGGAAAGGGAAAGAAGGGAAAAGGTGGAGGGTTTTGGGGTTTTAATATTAAAAAAAAGTTTGCCAGAAATTCGCATACTTGGGTCACAAATAAAAGTACTTTCCTATTATTACAAAAAAGAGAATCTAGTTCTTAGGCTAACACTCATCACATGTTTCCTATGATGGAAATTTAGGGGGGTGGTTTAAAGAGTTAAAGACTCCCTACCATTAATTTGCATCTGGTGCTTTTAGTGTGTGTGTGTGTTTTTCTCTTCCCTGAAAAGTTGGCAGAGCCGCCGATTTTCCATAATGCAAGCATTTGGGAATTGTGAGCGGAATGAAACCGATCCAATCTCCTGACTGCGACATGAATTTTCATTAATTACAACCTTGTCAGCAAAAGCATTATCAAAGCTGAATATGAAAATGCTAATGAGTCCTCATTTGCATATTTTTCTTTGTTGGAATGTCATTAATTATTACATTTTATGATGATGAATGCAGCTGTCGAAGCTCTCCGATGCATAATTAGCCATCAGAATGCCAGGAGCCGATCAGCATTTTTGGGTGAAAAAAACAAATTTCACTTCCACTCTCCCCCATCCCAACACCACCAAACACACACACACGCACACGCACACACACACACGCACACACCGACTCAGAGCCCTGATGATGACAGTCCTGAGGCCAGACTTTGGGGGAAGTTGAAAAGGGCTAGGTTAAAGCAAATTTATTTTTGCCTTAAAATTATTTTGTTTTTAGCCGATAACGGTCTTATACAATAGAAGCAGTTCTTAATAAAAAAAAAAATCGTTATTCCAGCTTAATTAATGCCACGCTTAATTATAACACCATGATGTCAGCGGTTTTAATTAAGTATTGGCTCCGTTACAAAAAAAACTCCTCACTGCAGTAAGAGCCACAATACACAGAGTTGTGCAAATCATTTCTGCGATATTTTGGTCTTCTGTAGTTCACGAACTATTCAGATATTAACAGGCAGCATTAAAACTCCACGCACACACGCATGCGCAGGAGAGGCACAAACACACACACACACACACACACACACACACAATCAAGCAAAGGGGAAAAACCGTACTTTCCTACTACATTACTTGGACAGACTGTAGAGCTTACCTACTTGACCACTTTTTTGAGCTAAAGTGTAAGTGAAGATGACAAAACATAGCTCATCCTCTCTCAGCCTCTGGGAACGGTGTTTATAAGTAAAAAAAGAAAAACAACACAGAGCAGATGGGACCATTACACATGACCAAACCAATCAATCACAGATGAAGGGCCCAGGTGCAGCGCAGCCGTGCAACAACGCACCATTTCACAGTCTGTCAGACACACACACACGGTCGTCCATGAGTGACCCTCCTCAGCTCCCCCCGGACCTCATCTGGGGCGCTGCGCCCCTCTCGCCTGCCTACACTCCAACTGACGTCTTCATAATCGCCCTGTCTTTCTATCTGCTTTGGCTCCTGTAAAGAGAGGAGGATGGAAGGGGTGGTGACTGGGGGGAAGGGGGGATGGGAGGGGAGATGAGGACAGGGGCTCACATCATTGTCACTTATGAGGAGTCCAGTCTTCCTCCTTCTGCCATCCCCATGGCCCCTCCCTCTCCAACCACCGTCAGAATCGCTTCTCTAACCATCATTACGCTCATTAATTTTTAAGGGTGACTGCTTGGCTGCGGCACCCCAACTGTCTGCCATTAGAAATAGAAATTTTGTTTGTGAGTTTCTTGCCTGTGAGGAAAAAAGATGTGTGTCACTCGACAAAGTCATGATTAGATGGAAATGTTAGAAATTAATTAATTGGAAGTGGGTAGGAAGACTTTTCTTAGCCCCCTCCAGATTAGTTAAAATGAGACTCTAGTTACCCACAAGCTTCCAAGGAATCAGCTCTGTCTCAAGATTTTGTGTCTTAAATAAATTCCACGGCCTTTGGCATCCTGTATCACAAACTCATCCAGGAATCACTGAACCCAAATGAAATTGTACATTTGTAAGGGTCACAAGCTTACAATGGCAACATAACTGAAACACCAACTTAAACACAAAGTTAGGGACAGGCTCTCTGCTTTAAACTCAGAATTCCTAACTCACAGCCTAACTTTCTATGGCTTTCAGCTTTCCTTTCTTTAAAACAAAACAAACAAAAAGCACAAAAATATCAAACAACAACTGAGGGGGGAGCGGAGAAAGACAGTAACCAATAGAATCAGAACAATAATACACAGCACTGAGGCCCACCTACCCCATTTGAAAAAAAACCTCATCACACCACATCAGAAAAAAGTAGATTGGTTTTATTGATCCAATGAATTATTTAATCATGTCTTCTTCCTTAAGCCTAGGTAATTTATAACAGTTTTTGAGATCTTTTGATACAGTACAAATATTATAAAGAATCAGCTCTATTTACTCAAAATACTGAAAATGGATACTTTCCCCAGCTTTAGGAGATGCCTGCTCATCCGAAGAGTGATTGAATGTTCTCAACAATTTATAATTTATTTTGCCTATTTGGAGATGAGAAGGAGTTTAGGAAAGCACTCAAACCCTCCAAAGAACAACTATATGACTGCAAAATAGCTTAAAGGATTTATATCCCAAAATGCTCATGACATTTTAGGCATTACTGAAAATTTACACTAAGAACAAGAAAAAGTTTAATCAAAATAGACCACACAATCCAGCCACTTTAAGGATTAAGTCAAGTTGTCATTTATGTGAAGCTTCATGTAATGGTGGAAAAAATGAAATAGAGTACAGGCTAAGTTGGGAGAGAAAGTGTCCTACCTAAAATCTGCATGCCATTCCATTTACAGGCAAAGGCAATTTTACAGAACACTAGGCAGATTGGATTCGTTGAAATGAAAGCTTTGTCTCTTAGCATGGGCCCTATCATCAATTCAAACATGTTCTCAAAATGGTTTGATGATGCACTTGTTTTTGGCTTTTTTTTTTTCTTTTGAGGATTCAGTATGCTTCCCCCAGCTCTTCACCAGTGAATTTGTCCTTTGGAAACTTTTAAGTATTGAATGAATCTTTCCATTCCCCAATGGATCCTATAATTTTTATGCTTAGTCCTTGTTAGCAAGGAACCTCATATCTGAACTCAAGGAAAAAAAAAAAAAAACCAGAAAACATATTAACATCTTCCATAGCTATGTAGGAAGGGATCACCTTGTGTTTTGAATGCGTATATCTTTTCCTCAAGGAACAGACTCTACACATTTGCATTAATAAATTTCTATTTTCAACCTCAATAGAAAGTGCAGTACAAAAAGCAGATGTGTACATTGGGCTCTTTCAAATTAAATTTCCAAAAGCAGAGCCTATTCTAGCTCATGATCAAAGGAACTAAAACACGATCTCCTCCCCCTTCCAATATAATTACAGAGATTTCATTTCTTTTGTTACAATGAGCACAACAGGTAAATCTTAAACCTGAAGGATAATGATCAGGTGCTACAGCTCAGCTTTGCTGGGTTGCTCAATCGCTCTGCTCAGTGCCCCTGCTGTTTAAACTACCACTCTACAGGAAGATGGGAAATGCCTAGTGCTCTACTTTATTCCTGGAGATTTGTTTCCTCTTCCACATCAAGACTACGCAGAATAGCTCTGAGATGGATACAACCCATTTTACAGCAGACTTATTTCTAAAGAAGGGACATGTCCATCCTAAAACACACATCAAAAAAAAATTATATATATATATATATATATATATATATATATATATATATATACACACATATATTTTCATACATGTCTTTTATTGGTAGGCTACCTAAAAACCCTTGTGAAAGGATATGGGGTATAAATAATAAATAAGTGAGAATTGACATGGTTGTAAAATGTCATATCCTGGCAGTCCTATAAAAGGACAGACCCTAGGGAGGAAGAAGAAAGAGATGCAGCCACAGATCATCCAAAACTGAGGTTCCAAAGAAAATCTGTTCCACTTCAGAATGATTAGCATCATCTACTTCTTTGGGGAAGACAGGTAAAGAGAGAACCAAATTTAAGTCAATACCCACAAAAAGAGTGAACTTTGGGCAAGCACACCCTCTAGGCTTAAACATACTTGAGAGCAACTGCATTCTACATTTGTATTTCCATCTCCCTTTTAAAATTCCTGGTACCTCATTTCATCCTTTGCTGCCCATAGGCATCTGTTCCCCTCTAATTATTTGCCATTTAGAAAAACTCTGCTTAAATTCCTTGTGCATCTGTCCCTTGCTTAGTGTATATTTGTGATGTTTAAATATGGTGCTTGATATTAGAGCAGCCTTGCATGTAAGTACAAAAACTTTTCCAACCCAGAAAAATATTTCAATACCCTCTCCCCTAAAGAGTATACACAAAGTAAATTAAACACTACCAGTATTTTATAAAATAAATATGTACTTCTATATATATCATACTAATATACAAACATATACAAACACAGACACACAAAGACACACACACACAAACACACTCCTCAAAGCTTCCAGAGTGTCTACTAACCAGTGTCGTCACAGTATAAATTCCAGTAACAATGTTCTTTCCCAGAATACAGTCTTTTACTTTTAAGGAGCTAAGGTTTCCTAGCTCCTGAATTATTTTTTGGTCATAGATGAAATAAAACACTATTTTGCATGAAGATATAATTTCAAGGATATCTACCTGTTGAGAATATAAGGGGGAAAAAAACTTTAAAAACCAGACAGTTCAATAGCATCAAAAACCCCAAATCCAACAGGTTTAATTATTTCCTATATCTCCTCTACACACCCTTCCTTCTCCTTGCCCATTCCTTCGTTCTTCCAGGTTTTTTTCCCTTTTCCATACTCCATTCCTTAAAGAAGAGGTACTGGATGAGGGGAAAACATTGGAGGGGGAGCCTGGAAATGTGGCTTCTAAATTTCAGTTCTGCCAATAGCTAGCTGTATGAGTGTCCGTTTTCTCATCTGAATTAGAGTAAATGATTCCTCAGCTCCCTTGAGAAATAGTTACTATTAACTATATTAATAATAAGAATAATGATTTTCCCCGTGCCAAACACTTTGCAGTGTAGTGAGATGATTAGCAACGTGGATCTGAGAGTCAAACCGCCTGGGTTTGAATCCTAGCTCCATCCATCATCCCTGCTTCCAATGAACTGAGAACCCTGGCAAGTTACTGAATATCTTGATGCCTCCATCTTCTCATCAATGAAATAGGACTAGGAATAACATCTACATCATGCTATTGTTATTGAGGAACAAATAAGTGAAGACACTGAATGCCCTCAACATTTGTATTCATTCCTTCTCATCTGTCTCCACTCACAATGGAAGTTTACAGAAAAGGGAGTATCTTATGTTCACCACTATATTGACATAACCTAAAATAGTACCTGCTATTTGTATGGAATTGGTAAGTAAAAAACTGTTCAGCAAATGAATGAATGAACAGACCAAGAAATGTGTTTTGTTCATCATGAGAACCAACGATTCTAAGACTAAACTATTAAATACTTAACTAGGTGTAATTTACATGGGATTTTGCATGACCTCTGTCTTCAGGAAACTGATAATTTATTATGTGAATGAAAAGTGCAAACAACTATAAACAATAGAGAAAAAACACATTAGAAGTACATAAAAGAAATACTTTGCCAAGTCAGATGAAAGACAACTCAACTCTGAGGGATGGAAAGTCAGTTCCTATTCCATGATTCCACCAAGAAAACTCTCTGAAAATGTCAGCAGTGACCACTAAAGTAGTTAAAGCCAATAGACACTGTTGAGTACTCATCTTCCTTGATGACCAAAAAAGACACACCCATCCCCTCCTTCTTAAAAAACTATGCTTGGCATAGCTTCTATAACATCCCATTTCCCTTCTCTCCTAGTCCCTGGCATGCTCTTTTGTTCTCAATTGAATGTCTTTAAATCTTGAAAATCCTTCTACAGCTAGGCCCAAGGCCCACCTGTTACTCAAGACTCCATAAGCAATCTCATACCATCAACTGGCATCTCTACAAACAGCTCTTCAACTGCAGACTCTCCACTCCGACATCTCTGATCTGTACACCCTTAAATTCAACGTCTACTTCATCTCTTCACTTGACTGGTTAAAGGTACCTCAAAATTAACACCAAACTCATGATCTTCTCCTTTCAACCTAGACATTTTCTAACGTTCCTGGGGTTTTACAGAAACTAAAGAAGAAATGAGGTTACATTTGTTAAGAATCTCCTATTTCTTAGCTTCTGTGCTAGATGCGTACATCTTATTTAATTTTCATTACTATGCTCTGAGATATCCTTATCTTCATTTTTAAGAGTATTAAAGCTCAGATAAGCCACCTCCATTTCATCACAGAGCATGGATTTCAGGCTACATAGCTCAAAATTAAGAGGATAAACAATGTTTGGTGTCAAAAAACAATCTTAATCCCTTAGTTGGAGCCTTATTGTCTCGAAGGGGTTGTCACACAGTAAGCCTCCTGATTCTTATTGGAGAGAGATTTTGGTGAACTGATGAGAGGTCTACTCTGGAGAAGGAGGAGAAGATATACAACATCTTAATAGAGCAAAACAGACAATAAAAAAGAGAAAAGTTACGGAAAATAAATATAAGTGGGAAAAAAACTAATTAAGCAAAACTGTAAAAACCGAGCATATTAAATATATTTTGTCAATGAAAAGCTACAATGATGCAAATTTTTTAAATGCATACATATATCTATTGCAAATATAGGAAAAAAGAACCATCAAAGGCCCACAGACGGCATAGAAGTGAAATGAATCCTTAGCAGGGTTGTCTAAAGTGAAAAAACCTCGCCTAGTGGCTGAATCTCTCTGGCCAGGGCCCTGGGCCATCCACACAACATCAGGACCAGAAATTTCATGGAGTCTTCTCCTCTATTTTCCTTTGTGGGTCCCCGCAGAAGTTGCAAGTCCTGCCACGTTTTTGCCCAACATGAATGACTACTTCACACCTGGCTTAGGACAAAACGTGTTCCCTTCCCATGTCCTAGGTGAAATATCAGACTCTGGGACTGCTCTCACTCAAGAAGAAACTTCCATCTCTTCCATGAGAACTCTTCCGGGCACGATGGCTCACGCCAGTAATCCCAGTACTTTGGGAGGCCAAGACCGGCGGATCACCAGGTCAGGAGATCGAGACCAGCCTGGCTAACATGGTGAAACCCCGTCTCTCTTAAAAATACAAAAAATTAGCCAGGCATGGTGGCGGGCGCCTGTGGTCCCAGCTACTCTGGAGGCTGAGGCAGGAGAATGGCGTGAACCCGGGAGGTGGAGCTTGCGGTGAGCCAAGATTGCACCACTGCACTCCAGCTTGGGGGACAGAGCAAGACTCCATCTCAAAAAAAAAAAAAAAAAAAAACATTTGGTCAGTTCATCAGTGAGTCCTCATCAATCCAGGTGACTTGCTCCACATCTCCAAATCCTGAAGATTCCACTGTTTAGGTCTTGACATGATCTATCAGAAACTGTCACAGTTTGGCTTACTCAGCTATTCACAGACACGTAATGGTTGCCTGTCTCCTCGGAGTGAGGACCTCTGTGATTGGAATTCCTCTTTTTGCATACGGACGACTGGGGGTTACCAGACAGAGGAAACTAGACATGTTGACGTTAAATGTTACGTGGTATATTTTTTTTAATATAATATTAATATTAGAACATTCATCTCTCTGTATTCACAGCTTCAGACCTTTGATGTCTCTAGCTGTCAGGGAAAAATACTTTTCTGGCAGAGGGAAAAGTAGATCAGGCACTCTTATCTCTATCAATCACAAACAGATCCCGTTGCATTTTCTGGCTCACTGGAGAGAATTTCTCCCTTCCAGTACTTGCCATGCCAAACTAACCACGATTTGTAACAGGAAAGGACCCTGAGTAAGTGGGGGGAAGCAGAATGCATAAAACGCTGTTCACCTTTTAGCTCTCATCCAGAGGCCACAACCCCGGCAAAGCCAATAATTTCCAAGTTTTCCACCAGCAAACTGGAAGAGGCAGATTTTTAGAGCACAAACAATTACATTTGGGGTCCCAATTTAAAAATGACACTAGCGGCCGGGCGCGGTGGCTCACGCTTGTAATCCCAGCACTTTGGGAGGCCGAGGCGGGTGGATCACGATGTCAGGAGATCGAGACCACGGTGAAACCCCGTCTCTACTAAAAATACAAAAAATTAGCCGGGCGTGGTGGCGGGTGCCTGTAGTCCCAGCTACTCGGAGAGGCTGAGGCAGGAGAATGGCGTGACCCCAGGAGGCGGAGCTTGCAGTGAGCCGAGATCGCGCCACTGCACTCCAGCCTGGGTGCCTGGGTGACAGAGTGAGACTCCGTCTCAAAAAAAAAAAAAAAAAAAAAAAATGACACTTGCAAGCCACACAAACCTCCAAAGCAGATGCCCTACTGAAGATACATGGGTGGCCCAAGATCACACAGCTACTGAGCAATGACATTAAGGAATCAAACCCTACTGGGACTCCAAATTCCCAGCTCTTCCCATGCCTGCACTTATGAAGACAGAAGCAGAAAGCAGGAAAAAAAAAAAAAAGAGTAGTGAGCGAAACAGAAGGCAAGTTAGACGTTTTTAACATTGTGGATGTTGAAGGAGACAGGTTTTAAAAGACAAAACGAACAGGGCTAGAAAAAAATCATGGAATTTGCTGTGCCACTCTAGGAGATGCCAAACTGCCTTGGAAACTAAGTAGTTTTTTGGGAAAGTTGCTGGAATATATCATACTGAGGTATTGACACATAGGCCTGAAGTGGGTCCCAACGTTCACATCATCCCAGGAGATTTGAAGTAAGTGATCACATTTCACCGAGAAACCACACTTTGATAATCACTGCCAGAGAAGAGAGGATCCATTTGCACATTTTGAAGCAAAGGGAAAAGGAGTCAGGGGAAAGACAGATGATGAAAGAAAATAGAGTTATGAAAAGAAAGGTCCCAGGAGACACAAGTTAGAAGAAGCTGAAAGATGCAAATACAGAGGGTTGACAAGAGAATAAAAATGAAGCACATTTTCTTCTAAGACACGGGGGAAAAAGGAGCCAGTTGGAGTTTAGTTGCAGCTCTTCTAAGATCACCTACCTCAAATCAAGGAACACATCTGAGAAACCTGACATCTCATCTAAATTTTTGGAACCCCTACATCCCTTTGATTCCACCTTCTTTCTTGTTTTTTTGTTTTTTTAGACGGAGTTTTGCTCTTGTTGCCCAGGCTAGAGTGCAATGGCGCGATCTCGGCTCACTGCAACGTCCGCCTCCCGGGTTCAAGCGATTATCTCGCCTCAGCCTCCCGAGTAGCTGGGATTACAGGCACCTGCCACCAAACCCGGCTAATTTTTGTATTTTTAGTAGAGACGGGGTTTCACCACGTTGGCCAAGCTGGTCTTGAACTCCTGATCTCAGGTGATCCGCCCGCCTCGGCCTCCAAAAGTGCTGGGATTACAGTTGTGAACCACCGTGGCCGGCCTCCACTTTCTTTCTTACTTCTGTCCTTCTCTGGGGACTACCTGACCCATGTAGGGCTTTGTATTTCTGACTGAATGGTGAAGACTTGGAGTAAACAAGATGGCAGCAGGCAGTGATGAGAAAGAAAGATGAGTTGGACCCAGGTCATCTCTCCTGCAGTCTAAGGAGATGCAGTGTTAAGACTGCAGGTCCTGGTGGTATCTCTCAAAATCCAGTGTTTCTTCGATTTCAATAAATTTTACTGCGGCACAAACTGGGCTTCAAAATCACTCATGGAAAATGAGATAACTAATGTCAGGGCGGTCTTCCAAAGAAATGGCAACTAGAGAAGCAAGAAGACATAGGGAGCTACCAAAAGGCAGTGCAGGGATATCTCTGAAAGTCAACACTGGGAAAGTAATAGCACAGTGCAATGGGAAATTTAGGTTTTCAGCATTTAAAAATGATAATCTGTGCTGGGCAAGGTGGCTCATGCCTATAATCCCAGCACCTTGGGGGGGCCAAGGTGGGTGGATCACTTGAAGTCAGGAGTTCAAGACCAGCCTGGTAAACATGGCGAAACCCCGTCTCTACTAAAATATACAAAAATTAGCTGGGCCTGGTGGCACACGCCTGTAGTCCCAGGTACTTGGGTGGCTGAGGCAGCAGAATCACCTGAACCCAGGAGGCAGAGGCTGCAGTGAGCCAAGATCATGCCACTGCATTCCAGCCTGGGCGACAGAGTGCAACTCTGTCTCAAAAATAAATAAATAAATAAGTAAATAAATAAATAAGATAATCTTCCTTTGCAGCGCTGAACAGAGATTTGTACTTATTCATCCTCTTCATGAGGTAAGTAGCAGGGAGGAAGGAGAAAACTAAGCCCCACTGAAGACTTACTGTGTTTCAAATCTTACACTGGGCGCTTTACCCTATACAACCTTGTGAGGTTGGCCTTGTTATCTCCATCCCACACACACAAAAAGGGAGACTGCGGAGTTTAAGTGCTTGAGCCAGGATGCAAACTCACATGTCAGTGAGTGTGGAAACAGGGTCTCCCAAAAAGTAAACAAACTAGATTAATCATCTGTCAGAGAAAATCACTCCTCTACTCGCCCCTCTCCACTGAACATACATGCTACACCGATTCTACTTTAATTCTGATTCTCTAAATTGCTTCTAAGTGCTTTCCTATTTTGCTCAAATTTGTGAAAGATTGTAAACTACTATGGATGTAAACACTGACCTGAATTCCACAGAGGAGTCTAATTCCAGGCCAGCAGTGTACTTGGCAAATACAAGTCCTCACCAGATGCACATATTTCTATTAATAAAGCAACAGGTCTACATTCATCAGCCTCACTTATCACTTATTAAAAAATAATGATGACAATATTTTCCCTCGATTTTGTGACCTGTAATCATGCTTCTTGTAAGGTCTTTTTAAAAAGATTCTTGCTGTGGTTTAGCAGTGTGCTGAAATACATGTTTTTAAAAAAGAAAAGTAAAAAGTGCAGTAGTGAATTCCGTAGTCATATCATCTCGATAACTTATATTTACATCTAATACTTCTAACCTGTCCCATCTACCTGTGTTGCCCACCAGAAAAATAAAGTCTGATGGTTAAGAACACATGTTACAGTGTCTGGCAGAACTGTGTGCTAAGCCCAAAACATACCAGTGACCAAGAGTGGGTCCTCCATCTGGATTATTTAACCTTTCCGTCCCTCCTACCTTCCTTTTGGGTAAAATGCAGATAACAAATACGCCTCACAAACAGTTGCTATTAGATAAAATTTGCAAATAGCAGCACAGTGTTTGGCACATAGATAACTAGCAGCTACTGTTCCCAGATTAGGATAATATCAATAAACATGCATGGGCTTTAGCAATAAACATTACAGACACTGTTGGACAGAAGTGACTATCACTATTTACAATTTAGCGTTAATGGATCAAGGATTTACTTTGCTGTTATGTGGACAAGTAAGCTTTATATTTGTACCACAGATACAAAGACCAGACATTGATCTGGACTGTTTTGAAAATACATGCCTCTGGTGATATGGACTAAGAGACCAGAGAGCCAGGAGATTAAATGCCTCGCCAAATATACCCAACTGTGTGTGCTGCTGCTGACAGCAATGTCTATGCAAGAGGCGGCACACGTTTTCAACTTTACATATTTGCATTATGTTACGAGGGAAACTATATCACATTAGTGGCTCCCCAGGCTTTTCACTTTTGCTATTCTATTTTAGTTCCAAGCAAGCCTCCATGGTTTTATGAGCTCTTCCCTTTGCACCTTTCTCCCTGCTTGTGTCCCTTATGTGCCCAATCATCCATGTGCACGATGCTGACAGAGCCATTTCCTCTTCAGCTGTTACCCTTGAGTAGTTTTCCAGTCCTTTGTAGGCTAACACTTTAAGGCATAATTCCTACCCACTTGCAACTTTTATTCTAAAGGAAATAAAACAAATCAGCCTAAGATTGCCAGAGCAAAATAATTTTTTCAAATGCTTGTCATACACAAAATAGTCTCATTCAATGGTCTTAATGTACAGGGCAAATAAACGAAAGCAAATCTTCTCTATTCACTATGCTCAACTATATTTCTCCTTTTGCTTCTATGCACTGACTTCTAGTATCCTTTGCTGTTTATTAATTCTGCCAAAAAAGTGTTCATTGTAATAAAAACTCCTTATTTACAATAATTCATCTTGAGTGACAAGCAAATGTCTACTTCAATCACTATGTAGAATTTTTTTGTTTGCATGATAAAATCTTGAGATTTTTCTGTTATTGTGATATTGTTCAAAACTTCAAGGAAGAATTCTGGTTCTGGTAATGTGTTTTCAAACACGAATACAGCACATTCTTTTTTTTTTTTTTTTTTTTTTTTTGAGACGGAGTCTCGCTGTGTTGCCGAGGCTAGAGTGCAGTGGCAGGATCTCGGCTCACTGCAATCTCCGCCTCCCACGTTCACACCATTCTCCTGCCTCAGCCTCCCAAGTAGCTGGGACTACAGGTGCCCGCCACCACGCCCGGCTAATTTTTTTTTTTTTTTTTTTAGTAGAGACGGGGTTTCACCGTGTTAGCCAGGATGGTCTCAATCTCCTGACCTCATGATCCGCCTGCCTCGGCCTCCCAAAGTGCTGGGATTACAGGCGTGAGCCAGCATGCCCGGCCAGGAATACAGGACATTCTGATCACCTCTCAAGTATTCGTGTGTGTGTGTGTGTGTGTGCGCGTGTGTGTGTGTTTTAATTTTTGTAGGTACATAGTAGGTATATATGAGGTATATGAGATATTTTCATATAGGTTTATAATGTGTAATAATCATATATGGGTAAATGGAGTATCCATCAACTTAAGCATTTATCCTTTATGTTACAAACAATACAATTATACTCTTTCAGTTACTTTTAAATGTACAACTAAATTATTATTGATTATAATCACCCTGTTGTGCTATCAAATACTAGATCTTATTCATTCTTCCAACTCTTTTTTGGTAGCCATTAAGGTCAAGTATTCTTATTTAACAAGTAAACCTTCTACTCTTAAGTTCTACTCTGGTGAACTTGAAATACTGATTGCATTAAACTGTAGCGCCTTCTCTCAAATGTGGTTTTTTTGCTTGTTTAGCCCAATGCCTGATGCAATGTGAGTGAGCAATAAATATAAATTATAGGTAATCTTCAACTTTACCTGTAAATATGTTGAGTTAGGAATAAGTCTATCTGTAGTTATCAGCTGAGGACTGGAAATGATTGCAAAGTTATTTTTATAAAATAGTCTTAGATTTGGCTCCATGATATTGGCAAATGCTGAGTCTGTAACCATTTGGACTACACATACTTCTGGCCCATTTTCAAAACCACTAGCTCCATGTTTACTGTTTGTCTCTTCCCCACTTGAATAAAAGCTCCACAAGGGCAGGCATTATTTTCTGCCTTGTTTCGTGATGCCAAGTGCCTGACACATAGTGCTGAGTATGTATTTGCAGAATGAATGATAAACACTGAACATGGCTTGTACAGCCCTTCATGAGCCAGCTCTCATGTACAGCCTACTCCTCATACCCTTCCTCTTCCAGTGATGGGAAGGAGATGCACAGTCCTCTCTCTACTTCTAGCCTTCTTTAGATCTGGCTGCCCATGACTCAAACGTGCCTCCATCCATTCCCATGCCAGCTCCCTCTGGCTGGCTGTTTTCCTGATTGCTCAGATCTGAACTTAAATGTCAACTTCCCTGAGTTTCTCTGTGCTATGTCCCTCCCTGTGAGGAGCTCCCACAGGACCTTGTATTTCTCTGGGCCTGTTTACTACATCCTGTGTCTTACAGCAGACAAAAAGCAACTCCAAGTATGTGGTGATAAAGGGTATATCTCCAACACCAGGCTGTGCAAGTATGTGACACAAGTCTGATGCTAAATAAGCATCTGAGGAATAGACTTAATGAATGACTCAATACCATCTATGAAAGAATCATAAGAAGCACCTATCTACATCCAGAAAAACTGATAGTAATCGCTACATGATACAAGTCAAATAAGCTTACAAACAACACAACTTAAAATCCAATTATGCAATATGTTTTGAGTCTTTCCAAAAGTTATGGGTATTCTTGAACCATTAATAGTGAGATATGCCTTCAAATAAACCACCAATCAAGACTCTGTGATTAGAAAAAAGCTCCTGGGTAAAGAAATGGTTATTAACATCCAGAGAAATAATTTTATATGATTAATAATTTAACTACTTTATTCATTAAAATAAAAGCTTTAATTCTCCGTAAAGGTTACATTTTCAACTTCCCCAAAATTCTCAATAAAAGCAGGTTTTAATAATTTCAATGGTAAAATGGTATTCTATGACATAAGAAAACAAGTAAATAAAATTTCTAAATTCCATACATTTTCTTTCTGTTTGGGCCACATATTACAAGACACAGAGGAGACATTAACTGATTTTCTCTC
This sequence comes from Nomascus leucogenys, assembly GCF_006542625.1. Taxonomy (NCBI): domain Eukaryota; kingdom Metazoa; phylum Chordata; class Mammalia; order Primates; family Hylobatidae; genus Nomascus; species Nomascus leucogenys. The sequence continues at coordinate 24,248,397 of NC_044384.1, read as the reverse complement.
TGCATCTTAATTTTCTTAAATATACAGAATTCAACAGAAGCACAAAAGAAGCGAAATAAAAGATATATGAAATCTAAGAGGTGAAGGTCTACCACCACAGCCAAAATGTTAGCCGGGGACCTCATATGAGCCTATGAAATTGCAGCACTGAGCAGCCTTAAGTCAGGTCTGTATCCAGAATGTGAACAAAACATTATCTGTATGTGAAAAACCCACACAGACAAAAACAGTTTTATTATTCCAAAGGTCACTGGACATATAACTAAATAACCTTATTATCCACGTCACTATTTTACAGACTAAACAGCAACAACAACAAAAAAAACCCATAAAATCAAACAATTTGGAGTTTGTATTTCTTTTACAGAACAGACAGCCTTAAAAAGTCTTTGACTGCACAAAATAAGTCCTAGAAGATAGCAGAGATAATATTAGAAAGTGTAACAAAATCACCCAAGTCCCTGAGAAAAACATTCATGCCTACAACCAATTTTGACACTAATTTCTTAGCATCCTTAGCTATTTCCCTAACCATTCTGCATAAGGCAAAGATTCCCACTTCACTGTTGCTTGGCCTTAGCTACACATTACAAAAAATAATGAATGGAGGTTCTTTTTGAAATATTTATAATGCTGACTTCCCTTTAATTTGGCTTGCCTTTTTCCTAATTTGGTAAAAATCTGCTAACTCTTTTTCCTTTAATAAAGAAAAATCATTCCTACCACATATGTATGATGTTGAATTGTGAATCTACAGCAATGAAGGTTTCATTCACAACATTATTATCAAAGCAAATCTTTAGGGCCAGTAGATTAAATCTATCAATTTGATGAACAATTAAAATATAAAAGAGTGATCATTTCAGCCCATTCTCTCTCTCAATGGAAATATGCACAATTTTAACATATTAGAAGTTATCCATTTTCTTTGATCTAAAAATTATTTTTTGCATACAAATATCTTAGTGGTAAATAATTAGGTGCTAAGTAGGTGATGATTCACTTTTCCTGAGTGAAAAAGAAGGATTTAAAAATAAGTATTGAGTTCAAGAAAAAAATAACAATTTTGAAAACAAAAATGACAATTTTTTGAAGCAATGTGTAGGTCAGAAATTCCTGTTTAAATAACAGAAACCTAGATCCTAGCCCAGGCCTCTAAACACAGAATCTCACAGACTGAGCCCAGGCATCTGCAGTGTATGAATGGGCCACATGTTACTCAGATGCACAGCAAGGCTGAAGAACTGCAAAGTGCAATCTTATTTCTCATGGGTTTCCGGAGTCCTGGGCAGACATCTCAAGAATGTCACTCATCAGATATATGTCAGATATATAAGGCATTGAGAAATGGTAGACTATAGTGAAATTCAAAGTAAATAGGTTTAGGCCAGGCACAGCGGCTCTAATCCCAGCACTTTCGGAGGCCAAGGTGGGCGGATCACTTGAGGTCAGGAGTTTGAGACCAGCCTGGCCAACATGGTGAAATCCCATCTCTACTAAAAATACAAAAATTAACTGGGTGTGGTGGCGCATGCCTGTAATCCCAGCTACTCGGGAGGCTGAGACAGGAGAATTGCTTGAAACTGGGAGGTGGAGGTTGCAGTGAGCAGAGATCATACCACTGCACTCCAGCCTGAGTGACAGTGAGACTTTGTCTCAAAAAAAAAAAAAAAAAAAAAAAAAAGTAAATGTAGGCTAAGATTGACCACAGCTGCTTCCTAGAGGCCTCTGCTCAGCCCCTCACTCTCTCCTCTCATTAGTCACTCAGCCATTGAGGTGGGGTTGGTATTGCTATGATTATAGTTGTCTCCCACATGTTAGTATCCCCCTCAATAAGATGGCAAACTCACCCAGGGCAGGGACCAAGTCTGACAGTCCCCAAAAGAGTGATCTATTCCCAGAAAAAAGCCAACCAAACTGCAACTCACTCTACATAAAAAAACGCAAATGTGAAAAAAGAAAGTGATGTAGTTTAACGGACCCTTCTCCATTGGATGAAGTCTAGCAGCTTTCAGAGACACCTGAACGTGGAATATTACATATGAGAATCAAGGGACCACGGGAGTCTGTTTCAACCAAAAGTCACCACCTGCAGTCCTGGTAGGAAAGGTAGCACTGGAGATTAATTCTACCCGGAAGACTTTTGGCCATGGGAACAAGGACTACAGGACAAAACTGTGTACCGGATGAAAGTTTCGTCAGCCCTCTCCTACACACTCAGAAGCAGCTTCTTTGAAACATTCCATACTCCATCCACAGGCAGCTGTTACAGTAGTATCTGAAGGTGAGAAGAAGGGACCAAAGTGAAACTCCCTCGTTATAACAGTGTTTGCATTAATGAGTATCTTATTCTTTGAACACTAAGCAAAGACAGATTAATGCTGAGAACAGAAATTGAAAGGTGTTTTTAGTAAGCCCAGTTTTGCTGAGCCCTAAAATTGACAGAGGCCAAGAGAAGGGGGTGGGTGGTTCAAATAGAGATGGGGGAGTTATCAGCTTGGGACAGAGGTGTGTGCACCAGAGCGGGGCAGGGGTTGAAAGGCAGGGGGTGGGAAAATGAAGAAAGGAAAAAGTACTTTTGAAAGTATAGCCTCTTGCTCAGGGCAAGAACTTCATGAATTCCAAAACAGTAGGAGGTTGAGGGGTTTGTAAATTCCTTCGTGGCCACTGGTGGGGAGCAACAAACAAGGAGTTTTGTTTGCAGCACAGGGGATGGAGGAGAGCTTGGGAAGAGGGGGATCCACATCTGAGGATGAGGGCAAAAAGCAGGCACCACGCTGAGGACAGCACAGCACACAGAGCCAGCAACGAAGGAGGCTGACCCTCTCTAGACCTTTGCCCATCAAGTAGCTGCTTAAAAACAAGACCAAGGATGATGAACACACTGAAATCAATGCCTGGAAAGAGGTGGGGCTGCTTATATGAGTGAGGAAGAAGTGACTTCAAAAACCCTCAGAAAGTATCTATCTTTTCCATCCAGGTAGTCCAGGATCTAGTGCACTCCCTGGCACTAAGAAGCATCCATCCAGTAAATACTGGCCCAATCAAGGACTCAGTGATCACCTTGGACACAAAAATTATCCTTAATAAGCACAGTAAACCTGGGCATAATGGGTAACTCGAAAAGAACTTAGCAGGAAAGATGTCTTGGTTATTCAAAGGCCACTTAAACGATCATTTTTCTCTTTTCTTTTTTTTTTGAGACGGAGTCTCACTCTGTCACCGAAGCTAGAGTATAACAGCACGATCTCAGTTCACTGCAACCGCCGCCTCCCGGGTTCAAGCAATTCTCCTGCCTCGGCCTCCCGAGTAGCTGGGACTACAGGCACGTGCCACCACCCGTGGCTAATTTTTTGTATTTTTAGTAGAGACGGGGTTTCACCATGTTGGCCAGGTTGGTCTCGAACTCCTGGCCTCAAATGATCTGCCCACCTTGGCCTCCCAAAGAGCTGAGATTACAGGCATGAGCCACCACGCCCAGCCACGATCCTTTTTCTTTAAGTATTCTATCTTACTTCCTTTAAGGACAAGTTTCAAAAGGGCTAGTCTAACAAATTAACTAGATAAAAACACACACACATGAAAATACTTCCAGCCTTTCTAAGTGATGCAGGTATGTTTTTCCTCTTCTTGTTAGCTTCTTTGTTCTCACTTCTTGAAGATTTTTAGGTGACTACTGCTAAGCTTTGGGGTTTTATTCGTTTTCTTCTACTCACCCCTTGATCACCTGTTTTAGCACAATCCTAATTTCTTTTGTATTTCTTCATTCTCCCCTGGGAAATTTGTGTCTGTGTCTGGCATCTGTCCCCACCACCTCCTCCTTTGTGAACACTGGGGTGAAAATTTCATTTATTTTTTAGCAGTGTCTCCATCGTCTGTCAATACATTACCCTTTCTCTGTCTTCCAGGCTTGACAAACCACTTTTCAGGCCCCTTCTTCAGGTGCTTTGAGAAACAGCTCATTATTATTTATCATGATCTCGTCGGTAATCTTTCTTCTTTTTGGCACTCTTAATTTGGGGATGTTTTCTGATATTCTCAACATCTTCCTGTAATCATGCCAGTCTCCTCTATAACACTTGATGTCAACTGTGCCTCTTTCTTCATAAGTAATTGCTCTGTGCTCTCCAGTTTTCCATCCTGTTAGCCTGATAGCTGGAAATTTCTTACTGCGTGTCTATTCTTACACAGCATAACTTTGGGGCGTCTGTTTATTGGATTTATGTCTGAATATGCATGCCTGTTCCCACTCTGGGTGCTTTTTCCTTCACTACTTGCTCCTTCCCCCCCCGCCCTTATTCTTCTTTATAAGGTCTAACCATCAAGGCCAACTTTTACATTTTGTTTTGAGGGATAAAAAGGCTGCGGTTCTGCCTACACATGGCCTGCATTTCTCAGTGTTTGAATTAATGGCTCAGATAATATTTGCTATGAAAAGCATCATTTGATGACCAAATCCAGTGCAACAATCCATTAGGTCCAAACTCGTATGTGTGCTCCAAATTTGCATAACCAAATCAAGCTTCCTTGCTCTTTCTTTCTATTCTCTAGTTTGACCACAGACTTGCTGAAGCTTCTGGCTGGATTATCACATGCTCTTAAAATACTCTCCCATTCTCCACTTCCAATCAAATCCTTTGTTTCAGATACAACTTAATCAACAGTGGTTTTATGTAAGTTTCCATTTGTACATAATGATAAATAGCTTAAGCTATATTCAGTACATTCACGATCACTATTTTTCTTTCTTTAACATACACAGATAAATCACATTCTATCCACCCTATTATTTCCCATTATTATGTCCATGTTCTGTCAGTCTTTACTATCTGAGAGACAGAATTTAACTCCTTTCCCACTACAATTTTTGTAACCTTTAATAATTAACCAATATTAGCTTTTCTCAAATTTAAATACAAAATAGAACAGCTTGAGCTAGATGGTAGATACCACCCAATAAATTTGTTATTTTCATTATAATGAATAAAAATAGTAAAATAAGTACTACTATATATTATATATAAAGTAACATATGTATTATATAATCGTATAAAAAGTAAGATACAGAAGGATTTTACCCCTTCAATGTGGATTAGACTAAGGGTGCTACAAAGCAATATTGAGTAATATAGTCACAAATCAGTGGAAACTCTTCAGCAGGCCACAGCATAGTGTGCATTTGTGTGCTGCCCTATTCTCCAAAAAGAACGTTATCATATCCATTTTAAATAAATGGGAAGTCAACTGAAACTGACTTCTCTAGGATCACTAAGAAATCGCGGTGATCCAGTCCCATGCGCTAATTGGTAATGCTTTTAAGCACCACATTTCACTGGATTTTCTTACAGCACTAATGTTCCTCCACTGACACAACTTAGCAGGCAACGTATTTACAAAACTATAATAGCCTGAAAAGAATTAACAATGAACAATGTGCAAAATAGTCAATTACAAGCTTAAACTTTAAACAAGCACTTACAATGAAGATTAAAAAAAAAAAAAAAAAAAACTATCTTGGCTATTGGGTCATTTTCCAGGCTACTAACTGCTAAACCATGTGCAGAACGTGCTTCCAATTTAACCATCCAGATTTTCTAAAAAGGCAGATAGCTTTGCTCTGCAGGCAGAATCAAGTCGGTCTTCAATTTGATTTTTAAAACAAAGCAGTTCTACAGAAAACCACTAAGCTTTTGCTACAAATGATCAGAAAAAGAATGAAAAGGGGAAGTAGGTTTTATTTTAAAGACCCCAATTTGTCCATCCATGTAAATGAAAAATATAACTTTATTTTATTTTCAAAAAGGGTGATAGAGAAATAAATTCTACAGCCCCATCAGTTTCTAAGGATTATTGGCCACAAGTCTCGGCTCTTCTGAGACATAGCATTGGCAATGGGTGCCAATGCAAAAAATAACACATAGGAAGTCAGGATGATTTTTAAAAGCTACAGAGAAAATCTGCAGTTCTTTCTAACTAATAAAGCACCTCTCAGGTCTTATAAATAATTGGATACAATGAAATCTGAGATCTCAGAATGGGTAGCTTCCCTCTTCCAATCACACCAGATCAAAACCCATATACAAGGAAATGACCAGAACAGAAGCCAGGTGCATAGAAGAACTTTTGCATTTCCACAAACGTGCAAAGAACTTTATCACAGTACAGAATGAACACATGAAGCTCTGCACCCTTCTGCAGCTCTAGGTTGTAACCAGCCCAGAGTCTACAGAAATGCTACACACTGGTATAAACGAACCAAGATGGACTAGCTTTTTAAATATATCATTCGTACTTCTTGTGGGTGTGACCAAACAGAGGAAGCTGAAAATGGTTTGTCCAGTGGGAAGTCTGTAGCTGTAAACAGTGTGCTGATGACCCTGCTGGCTTGTCACCATTGTGACGTTTACTATAAAAACAAGTCAGGTTCATCTAACCTTGGTTCAGGTCAACATGGACCTTGTATGGGGTCCCATTGCTTGTTTTTAAAACAGGTTGTTGGATACTAATCTATGCCCTCCCTCTGAGTATGCCTAGCTGTCAGGTTACCGTCCAACAACAGAAACCTTTTCTTAAAACTCCCCCGTGAGCTCACACATCACCCTCCAGATAGCTTGTTTATCACAGCCATGAGTCTAATTTTCATAGTCTAATATGGGCATCCCCTGGCAAGCGGTTTGTAAAGCAAACAGTTACCTCTCAATCTATCATTAGTGTTAACCCGAATTTTCACATAACCTTCAGCACCTGTATTGAGTAGCTGGCTCACCTTGGAATTTTCTGCCTTAACATTAGGTGTAGGTAAAGAGACATCTTTTCAGGTAATTTTAAGCTTTTGTTGTTGTTCTTGTTTATTTTAGTTCTTTTCTCAAGAGACCCAACAAGGTAGCCAGTTAACTATCAGTCAATGGCAAATTTAGTAATCATCATATCCTATCTATTGCCTGGTAAATTTGGGTTCATCACACAACTCAAAATCAAGAACCACATTTCCTTCTTCCATTTGTCACAGATGAACCATTTGCCTTAAACTTTCTCTCCAGAAAGAGATACTGAAAGTATTTCAGAAAGAATACTGAAAGTAGAGAAAGGATCCACGATCATAAAAATAGCGCCATTAACTCCTCATATACCCTACAATAGTAATGGGGAAAAATTACTGAGTGTTGATGATGTTCTGGGGATTCCTCTATGCATTATACATGCATTACCTCATTTACTTCACCTAACAATCCCAACAGATGGATTTTATAATATCTTCAACACAGAGATGAGGAAACTGTGACTCAGAGAAAGCAACTTAGATGTCGCCCAGGTAGTAAAGGGTGCGCAGAGCCAGGATATAAACCCAAGAGTTTGCATCCCTAAGCATCACACCATCTCACTTCCTATATCAACAGAGTGAAAGGACAGAATTATTGCACATTTGCAGACCAAAACCAACATGAAGAAATCAGATGAGGAGATGTATTAAGTCCCATTGTACACAAAGATGTGGAAGCCCTGGTTGTAAAGCAATTAATGTTAAAAACACTTAACGATTTTAGTGGACCACAAGCTCCATTTTCAGTCAATGTCAAAATATGAATGTATACATGGAATCTTAGACTGCATTAACACTAAAAATGGGAGCAGATCCACTATTGATCAAACCAGATCTGGAATACTAGGGTAAGACTTGGATTCACCACTTGGAGGGAAAAAGAGACGAACTAGAACACAGCAGAGGATGGTGACCGGGAATACAAGGTGTGATTAAACCATGTTCTATGATGTGTTGAAAGTTTTCCAGTTGCGCTTTTGAAGGAAGCCAAGATTATCATCCTTCAAAACGTGGAAAGAGAGACAATACACAATACTGGTTAGCTTCAGAGGGATAAATGAGTATTTCAGGCTGACAGCTACAGAATTGAGAACTTTCTAAAAGTTACGGCTGTCACAATGCAATGAATTGCCTTGTTGGTGATGGTTCATGTCTCTCTCTGGGGAACTTATCTATTCCCATGACTTCAACTATGAAATGTTAATATTGCATGCCAAATCTGCAATCCCAACCCAGAATCACAAATCTGTCCACCCACAGACATGTCAAAAATTCATTATTTCCAAAATTGAACCGACCACCTTAATCCCCCATGACCTACTTCTCCTCACATATTCTAATCTTAACAAATGGCACTGCCATCCACCAAGTGGCCCAAGCCAGACACCAAGAAGCCAAGGACAACCCTTGCCTTGCCCATCAGTTACCAAGTCCAACCATTTCCATCATTTTAATATCACTCAACTCCATCCTCCTCTTCATCCTCATTGTTCCCAGTCCAGCTCAATCTCATCATTTCCTCTTGGAATTGCCTTAATCACCTCCTGAGTAATCTCCTTGCCCTCAAGTTGCCTCCTATTCACAGTTGCTTGAGTGTCCTAAATCATAAATCATATCATGGCATCTCACTATTTAAAATCAATCCTTGAGTAGTTTACCACATGCTTCATTGAAAATCTGACATCTTCCACTCCTAAACACAAGAGATCCTTAATTTCTCTGGGGCCAGGTTTCTATTCCAGCTTCACCTGTGTATTAGAGCATTTTTATACTGCTAGGAAGAAATATCTGAGATGGTACAATTTACAGATTTTAATTATAATTTATAAATAATTATAATTTATAAAGAAAAGGGGTTTAGTGAACTCACAGTTTCACATGGCTGGGGAAGCCTCACAATCATGGTGGAAGGCGAAGAAGAAGCAAAAGCACGTCTTACGTGGTGGGAGGCAAGATAGCATGTGCAGGAGAACTGGCCTTTATAAAACCATCAGATCTCGAGATGTATTCACTATCACAAGAACAGCATGGGAAAAACCCACCCCCCATGATTCAATTGCTTCCCATCAGGTCCTTCCCACAACATGTGGGGATTATGAGAGCTACAATTCAAGATGAGATTTGGGTGGGGACACAGCCAAACCATATCAACCTGTCATCCCTTCCTCTGTGGAATCACATGTCATAGTCATCTCATAGAATGACTTCAGTTCCAGTATTCCTGTTACATCTTCCAGCTCCCAAGGCTCTGCTCAAGCATCTCTACCAAGTGGTAATTTCCTTTCCATCAGGATAGTTCTAACTCACCTTTAAGATGAAGCTCAGGAATTACCACGTATATTATTAAGAAAATTCATGTTGATCCATACAATAGCCATTCCTAACTCTCTCCTCCCTTGCCTGTCTCTTGAGTCAGAGACCCAACCATGGCTCTAAGAGTTCACATTCCAAGCTTCCCTTGCAGCTATGGGTAGATGTCTGCGAGAGGTTTAGCCAATAAGTTGTTAGCAGAATCCTGCTCAAGGCCACCAGATTCTGGTAATGTTTTTCCCCTTACCTGGATGGAATAGGATGTATGTAAGGATAAATGCTACCCTAATCTGTGCTTCCCCTGCCTCCTTTAGGGTACTCTAATGTGGTGTGTGAGGCTCAAGGGCCAGCTTGCAAGAAAGAAATGCAAGAGGAGAGGAAAAAGCTGAAGAATGAAAATCAGCATGCTGAGGAGGGCAGAATGGGAAGACAGAAACATTGATGTGCTGAACTCACACAGGCAACCTCCTGCCTCCAGACACTTCCTAAAATGAAGGGGAAAAACCCCTTTGTTTTACTAACTTACTATTGTTATCAGGTATTCTACTAGTTGCAGCTGAACCCATGTTTAGCTGCTATTCCACCTCTGGGAATTCTTTCTACATTCTCTACAAAGGAGGCAATGCAGTGGTGGGTAAGGACAAGGCTTTAGGGTTCAGCAGATCTCACTTCAAATCTGGGTTCTGCCACTTACCAGCTACACAACACTGGGCAAGTAACCTAATCTCTCTGATCCTCAACTGCCTCCTTTGTAAAATGGTAATGACAATGACTAACAAAGAAGTGTATTATAAGGAGTAAGCAGGATAATATGTGTAAAGTACTTAGCAAGTGCCTGGTACACAGTGAGTACTCAAAAATCTTAGCCAGGCCGGGCGCTGGCTCACACCTGTAATCCCAATACTTTGGGAGGCTGAGGTGGGCGGATCTCAAGGTCAGGAGATCGAGACCATCCTGGCTAACACGGTGAAACCCTGTCTCTACTAAAAATACAAAAAAAATTAGCTGGACATGGTGGTGGACGCCTGTAGTCCCAGAAACTCGGGAGGCTGAGGCAGGAGAATGGCGTGAACCCGGGAGGCAGAGCTTGCAGTGAGTCGAGATCGCGCCACTGCACTCCAGCCTGGGGACAGAGCGAGACTCTGTCTCAAAAAAAAAAAAAAAAAAAAAAATCTTAGCCAAGCTGGGCACAGTGGCTCACACTTGTAACCTTTGGGAGGCCAAGGCAGGATGACTGCTTGAGGCTAGAGGTTCCATAGTAGCCTGTGCAACAGAACGAGACCTTGTCTCTACAAAAAATAAAAATAGAAAAAATTAGCCAAGTGTGGTGGCACGTGCCCATAGTCCCCGCTACTAGGAGGCCGAGGAGGGAAGATCTTAAGCCCAGAAGTTTGAAGCTGCAGTAAGCATCCCTGCACTCCAGCCTGAAGGACGGGGTGAGACCCTGTCTCAAAAAAAAAAAAAAAAAAAGATTAGACATTATTACGAGGAAGCTGATGGTGGAGTATCCCTGATATGTAAGCAACAACACCCTGGGAACACATGGATTATTTCCCCAACTCCCTGAATTGTAATTATCTGATATCTACCCGATTCTTTTATTAGGATATGGGCCAAGTTGAAAGCAAGAAAAGTAGCAAGCCACTATCTAGTACCTAACACAGCGCTTGCAGATCACTAGCTTTCCAAAAGTACTTGCTGGGTGAATGACTGCACGAACCAAAGACTCATTTGAGTGTTGAAGTTTATCATTTTGGGCAGCTTCTAGAATAAACGGAATTTATATAGATGGCTTAAAAAAATACATATACTGAGGACCATATGATTGCAGACATATCGATAACATGTTAATTTTATTTATCAAGCAGCCAATGAAACTTTTAAAGCAGTAAGATAGTCTGCTTTGCTTTCACAAATATATCATTTGCCCTTTCCCTCACTGCTGTAAGGGAGCACTTCCTCTATGTCTGAAAATGAAGACAGCTAAGATACGAAGTGTAAAAACTGCTTATGATACAACCAAAGCCAAAAATTGAACTTGGGATCTATGTTTCATCTTCTCTACCCCTTCCAACGTAGCCACTAGAAAAGGCTTTCGCTCTGAATATTTACTTGTGATGAACTTATAAAATGAACAACCCTATTGTTTTGTGGGGGGATAATGTGGGAGGGGAGGTGGCTTCTTTGACAAGTAAACTGTACCTGAATATTAGAATGCACTAAAATATTGTTTCTATGCAGTGTTTTGCCACCTACAGTCAAACCCATACAAAATACTATTGTCTAGGAACACTCTTTAAATGTGACTGCTAAAATGTCACCTAATCACAGTGACCACGGAAAATAATATTTGTTATAAAAACCAAACCTCCTTTCATCATAAAGGTTTTTCACATGTAGTGGGAGCACTTTATTTTTCTACAGGCGGGAATATTCCCTCACAGTAAGGAAGGGTGATCTGCTCTGATAAAACTTTAACAGGTGCTGAAATTTATATATTCTATTACAGCCTTACAAGCCTACACTAATTATTAATTATCCACCTAAATGTATACTACTTTACACATCCTGCTCTTTAACTAGAACACTCAGAAAACCCATTGTACGTTGCCTGACTAACGGACCATGTCTTGAACGGCTAAATGGCCTAGCAAATGCAAAGATTTTCCCATACGTACACTTTACAGTGTTAATGTAGACCCACTGCCTACACAAACCAACTGCATTTCCACAACCGCATTCCACCTTGAGGAATACAGGTGACTTAGGGGAGGCATCTATCTGTGGACAATATCAGCAGATTAGAGTCAATTTATAGAGCAGCTTCTCTAAAGTGCTTGAAAGCAACATTACCGTGTAGTTATTACAATTGTAGAGATAGTGAGTACTCTCTCTTATTCTGCTCTGTGAATATTTTAAAGAAGTCACATAGAGGCTTTTTATGCCAGAGCAGGTGTGAACTCAATTCCACTCTTAAACTAGTATCAGCTCAGCTGAGAGAACAGCCGTAAATTTTTATTTCAGAACCAAATGAAACACATGAGGGTAAGGGGCAAAATCTTATTAACTATTAAAATGCCTTGAAAAGACTGGGAGAAGGCGGCTTCTTTTATTTTCCATTGGTGTTCAAACTATACCTAGGACTTTGCGAAAAATGGAAAATGTAATCACACAAAAGTATGTCTATTTAGAACTGTTTTATTTCAGGAGAAACAAAAAAATTCGGAGAGCTCTCCCACCCTCCCCTGGCCACATCTCCATGAGTTAGGTCAGTAACAGAAACAAGGAAACTGAGATTAAAATGAAAAACAGCTTGTTCAAAATCATACAAAGATCATTTCGTAAACTATTGTGTACCAGGTTGGGTTTTTTTTCCTGGTTTTTCTCTAGCTAACAGGGATCATCCACAGCTACTGAGGCAGTCTGCCAAGATATTTAAGATCTGTGCTCACTGCATCTCAATTTCCAAATAATATTTGTAAGACCATCAATAAATAAGGAAAAAATCTTAAGCATGAAAAAACACACACAACATATAAAGTATGAATTTAATCCTGTCAGTAGATCAATTGTTAAAGCTTTCAAAAACACGGATATTAGGCTCATTTCCAATTACTCTGAAAGTTCTGAAGGAGACAGGGTCACTAATAAATTTTCTTCCATGATTTGTTATTGCCCAATTAAGTGCAATCAGTTACACATAAAAAGTTTTTGCTTATATCTGAAGCATTCAGATTTGGCTACTGAGCTGTTAAGAGTACAGCTTGGACTGAATAGCCAAGGTGAGGAAAAGGCACAGCCAGTTAGTAACCTAGTAATTTCGAGACTCAGAAAGCCAAGCCAATGCTGATGATACAAGGCTAGAAAATCTTACTTTGCGATCTATCGCTGAAAATTAGCTTTATATGTGTCTCCTTTTCTCTTATCCTTCAATTTTTCTGTCTCCCCCTTCTCCACCAAATGTTATCAGATATTACACACTTTCTATTTTCATTCAGCTTTAATATGGCCCACGAGGGGGTGGCATTTAATTAATCACTTCCACATTCTGCCAGAATTCACTACATGATGCTCAAGTTTGCATATCACTTTTGCCAAGCTGATCAGACCCAATGAACAGAAAAACAGACTAGATAACATAATAGTAGGTGTAATAATAATTTGCATTAACTGAATTTTAGTGCCAGGTGGCTTTACATTATTTCATTTAAACACAGGGCAACTACTTAGATGAGAAATTTCATCACAGTGCTAAAGAAACTTGCCCAAGGTCACAGAACTGGAGAGTGGTGAGCTGGTGCTCACAGCAATGCCCAGCTGACCACAGTGCTCTGCTAGGTCCACCATCCACCACTTCCCCCATGTTAGTTCTCTTGTGGCATTTTCAACCTACGTGAAAGCTTTAAATGTTTTATCTTAAACATAAACAATATAACCAGCTGTATTTTATACTACTTTCAAATGATGCTTCCTTACAATTTTTCCTATTAATAAATGTGTCAAGGAATTAAGGAGTGATTAATAAGCAATCATCAAGAAGATGAAAAATGTTTGAGCTGTGTCTATTAACCACTTAGAAATAAATTTAATTTAATCTCAACCTCTGCTCCATATATTTTGCAATTGTTAGTTCCTAGGCATGATATTCCACAAAAGAAAAGAAAATGAGATCCACTGAGCACCTCCTTTTACTCAAAACAAAACATGCTTCCTTTGGATTCAAAAACTCTTAAGAGTAGGGGGAATGACAGAATAATCCAATACAGAGGCAACATTCTATACCAAGTGTCTGTGGAGTAAAGGGAATGAGAGAATAATCCCATATACAGAGGCAACATTCTATACCAAGCATCTGTGGAGAAGAAAGAAATGAAGTGGAATAGGACTGTCTCCAAAACATTCCCGAGAACATGGAAGGTATTTGTAAAACCATCTCCTTGATGAAAACCATCATACCTTGTAGTGACTCCATTATTCAGATGACCTACAACACAGGCAAAGAAATCTGCATTTGTCAGTGGGTTCTCCCTAGACTCACCACTCAAACACCACACCAGGGTGTTCTTGGCCTTGTGTTTAAAGATAAAACTTGAGAACATTTAAAATGGAGAGAAACATGGCTGTAGGCAAATATTTCACAAAAGGGAGCATCTGAATCCAACACAGCTGTCCCCAAAGAGGTACTTATTTTATAGGATTACTGTTTTGTGGACTGGCTAAAAAAGAAGCCTTTTCATTTTGGTTTTGATGTTTACAGAAGTGAACATTCTATACTACCTCCACCTGCTCCTGCCTTCTGTTCCAATCTCTTTAAAAGGTATAGGTATTTTAAAATTTCTACCACCCAAAACCCCAAAGTCTACAGATTTTTCCATTCATTACCCAGACGAAAATGACAGATGACCAGTGTTTAGCCTTGCAATGCCCTAACAGTAACACAGCAGAGCACAGTGATTACAAAGTGTATCACATCACCACACCTTTCTCAGTGAGCCTGGGAGGGGTGGGCCAGGCTGGCATCCTTGTCCTCACCTGGGAAACCAGAAAACAGGGGCTCTGAAGAAATTTGCCCCATGTCCCATCACCCATCACTAGGAAGTGAAAAGCCAAGAATTATGCTGAAGTGACCCCTGAAGACCTAGAATCCACTGTCCCATAACACCTTGTAAGACGTGCAGTGCTCCAAACAGCTCCTTTGCTTCTTTGGTTCTAAGAATGTATAATGTGAACAAAGAAAGCAGTCTTATTTTTATTGAGGATGAATACATCACTTTAGGTGGACACACACCTTAAGTGTGAGGTTCAGGATTCCTTAACTAGACCGATTTCATTCTCCTGGAGCCATGGAGTAATGAGAGGTTTAAGAAACGCAAAGTGTTTAATTGCACACACCCCCCCCTCCCGCCCAAAATCCAGTCAAGAAGTAGGGTACTGGTTAATACTGTCACAGACACATTTTAAGTATAGGACTTACGCAAAATTCAAAGAAACCATCTTCCTAAGGAAAGACAGAGAATTGGCCGGGCACAGTGGCTCACACCTGTAATCCCAGACCTTTGGGAGGCTAAAGCAGGAGGATCACTTGAGCCTAGGTGTTTGAAGACGCAGTGAGCTATAATCATGTCACTGTACTCCAGCCTGGGTGACAGAGTGAGACTCTGTGTCCCAAAAGAAAGTAAGTAAATAAAAACATGAAAATAAATAAAAATGTAAAAACCTAGAGAAAAACTTTTTCTACTAAATAAAAGCAGCACTGTTTATTTCACATCCTGGTTACCTTTAACAATAGATGGTCCTTTCCCCTGCCTCTGTTCCAATGTGTCTGATTCATGACATGAGACTGTTCAACAGGGTTGGGAAACTTCTGGACAAAAGTTGGATCCAGCTCTCACAATTTCATCCAGTCTTGGCATGTTGTCTAAAACTAAATGTCTTTTGGCTGCACCTAATCCTCCACATTAAAAATCAACAACTGCAATTGTGTACATATTAAAAGAAAGTAGAGGGTTTTCTCCCCCAGGCAGCAGGCATTCTTGTCTGAGTGTTTCACGGTGACATGGCAGGTTGCTGGAGGTAAGTTCCCTGGAAACTGTTTGGGCAATGTTCCAGGAGAAAGATCTCTGTCTGTCACTTGTAGCAGCATGTCCCAGGGACGTGCTGCAGGGTGCCAGGCCTGCTCTGGATGGGTGCAGCAGGAGGCACTGGGAGTAAAGCCTGGCCTGTGGATCTGCCAAAGACCACCCAGGGGACTGGAGAAAAGAGTGGTTGGTGGCTGGAGCTACAGGCCTGTTGCATAACAAGGGTGCCCCGGACAGGCTGGCAGAAAGTCAAACCACAGACCTAAAAGAGAAGGTTCTGGGGAAAGCAGAGGTAAGGAGAGCTGGCTTTGGCTGGTTGCTGCCTTGCTCAAGGGCTTAGGACAATGAAGGCACAAGCCTTGAAGGTGAGATGCAAACAGCAGACCTCACGCTTCTTCCCATGCAAGACGCTCATGCCTGGACTTTCTCCACCTTCCTCTTTACAATATCTTTTTTCCTACTCCATCTTCCTCTCTAATTTGCTGACCAGAAATTAGAGTTGAGACATCTTTTTACATATATTTTTATTACATGAAAGTTAAGGCCTTGTTCTTAATTTTCAAAATTATTAAATAGAAAATTATATATTTTTCTCTTAAAAAAAATGAAGTGTGAATTGAACACTGCAAGTTAGTAAGCCCAGTATGAGTCCCCGACTCGCTTCTTTCCTGTCTATTTCCCAGGCTGCATTCCCAGCCCTGCCCCAACCTCTGCAGCTGGAGATGGCCTGGGTTATGGGGAAGCAGTGTGGTGGGGAGACACCACTCAACTCACCCTTCCCCTTCTTTCTGCATCAAACCTGAACTTGACACCAGAAGCTGTGACCCCCATCTTTAGACAATGAGGGGAAGGACAAAAGAATCACAAAACCACCAGCCCTGACATCACTGAGCTGCAAACCACTTCCAGCAGGGGCCTACCACCAGACTTCTAGAATGAGAAAAATTATTCTTAAGCCATCATTAGTCACATTTTCCATTACTTCGAAGCAAAAGCATTCCTACCTGATACAAATTACTTTTTACTTTTATGTGAAGCTTAAATGATTTATCTTCTCTTTGGGTCAATAACTTTCTATGTGAGAAATCTTCTCCTGGTATTTAGAAGGTCTATACATCTCTGTTGGCCATAGTTTTCAAGTAACATTTTTCTGTTTAGAAATTCTTCTGAATGTTATAAGACTTGGATTAGTAAACCTAGTTTGACTCTAAAAGTGTTTGAGGATCACAGCATTAACTGTGCTATATCACAGAGTAGGCCGGAAAGGAAACAAGACCAATGAGAGAAGAATGGAAATGTTCTCTGACTGGACAAAAGGAAATCAGTTATCTTAGCTCAGTACCAGAAACACAACTTTTTGCAATGGCCTTTCAAATTATTTATAATAATAGCAATTATTATTATTATTATATAATTATAATTATAAAAATATAAATATATAAAATTATATAGTAATAAGTATTATTATTATTATTATTATTAGCAATGGGGTCTCATTCTGTCACCCAGGCTGGAGTGCAATGGCACAATCACAGCTCACTGTAGTGACCTCAACCTCCCAGGCTCCAGTAGTCCTTCCACCTCAGGCTCCTGAATGTCTGGGACCACTAGTGCATAAAAACACGCCCAGCTAATTTTTTTTATTATCTGTAGAGACAGGATCTCACTATGTTGCCTAGGCTGGTCTCAAACACTTGGGCTCAAGCAATCCTTCCACCTTGGCCTCCCAAAGTGCTGGGATTACAGCAGGCATGAGCCACTGTGCCCAACCCAAAATATTATTGATTTTACTTATTTCCGCTTATAAATAAAATAATCTGTGGTGTACTGAAAACTGAAACAGGCCACATTGCAATATGGCCCGTTTCCTATCTTGGTAGAATATTTTGTCCAGTCAAGGATATAGTCCTATAGAATAAAATGTGAATTTCTATATGACTGGCTCTGGTTTAGGGTCTTCTTCTTGGTACAGTAAGGTATAGGCCTAACTTTAATGTATGGGCTTTTCGTTTAATGTTTAAACCCTATCTAATTCCCTGATTCACTCGACAGTCATTTATTGAGGTCCTACAACACCTATGCCAAATACTGATCTATGCACAGAACTTTTCTCCCGGGGACTCAACTTAATGAGTTATTATTTTATTTATCCCCAACCAATCCAATTCCTTAGCTATAGATCTAGAACCAGCTGAGATATAAAAGGAATATCTATTTTAGTTAGGCTTTAAAGAATTACATTTGGAAAACACGTCACTGGCAAAGTCACTTGAAGGTATTCATAAAATAGAGATGAATGGATTAGAAAGAACAATAAAACATCTCCAAAGAGAAAATACAGTATAAGGATAAAATGACGTATCTGAAAGATCAATGGACCATTAGATAATAAAATTACCTCAGAGATCACCTAAAGGGCTGTTCTTCCCTCAATCTAAAGAAGTGGAAATGACCTGACCAGGGGACCCACAGGCAGCTGCAGCAAAACAGAATAGAAAACTCAATTCTTGGCTGGGCATGGTGGCTCACACCTGTAATCCCAGGACTTTGGGAGACTGAAGCAGGCAGATCACTTCAGGTCAGGAGTTCAAGACCAGCCTGGCCAACATGGTAAAACCCCATCTCTACTAAAAATATAAAACTTAGCCAGATGTGGTGTTGTACACCTGTCGTCCCGGCTGCTCAGGAGGCTAAGGTGGGAAGCTCACCTGAGCCCAGGAAGTTGAGGTTTCAGAGATCATCCTACTGAACTCCAGCCTGGGCAACAGAGACAGACTCTGTCTCAAAAAAAAAGAAAAGAAAAATAAAAGAAAGAAAAGAAAAAGAAGAAGGAGAAGTAGAAGAAGAAGAAGAAAGGAAGAAGTAAAAGAAAAAAACTCAGTTCTCCTGACTCCTGACTACCAGCCTTAGCTCAACAATCAAGATTGCTAAAAACACCAGGGATGAGGCTCAAACGAGTCATACTTGTTAATATTTCAGGAGGGCTTTTTAAATTTAACATTAAAGAAATCAAAATTCCCAAAGTAAAATCAAATAAGACCACAATTAATAATTTCCTTTCTCAGAAATTACTTGTGCCACATTATAAGTCCAACACTTAAGAGTTGATATCGAGATAACATCAAGCTGAAAGGTGTCATTAAAAAAAAAAAAAAGAAGAAGCATACCAAGATGTCCCTAACTAATGAACTAGCAAAGGGGCCTGCTTGTATCACTACCTAATTTCGCTGCATTTAAAAAGTGAACTAAAATTTCTACAGCTGACATCTATAGTCACAGTTCCGTTCTTATGAAGTTACTAAAGATTATTTGATCTTTGGAACTTTCAAACATCAAATGATTGCCATTATTGTACAGGTTTTGCTATTTTCTAATACTGACACTTCCGCACAGAACAAAATATCTAACCATGAAGTCAGGTAACATCTCATTCGTGCTTTGAAAAATTATGTTTCTCTGTAGTCATGCTTTTCCTTTGTATATTAAGGCTTCCAAAAACAGTTTTCCTAGTAAAAGCTGATTCATTGGTTATTCTCTGTTTTACAATGAAGAGTAAAACTCCCTGTATTAGCATGTACTCACATTTGCTGTTTTACAAGAAGACTGTGGCACCCGCTTCTGCCACTGGGATTTGAAAACACTCACAACACTTCACCTTTATGCTGGGCTAAACTCAGGGTAGCCATAAACACTCTGAAGTAATACAAACCTAAATATTCCTGCTAGGCAAACGGAGCGGTGGAACCGAATTATAATGAGCTAGCAGCTGTCACAATATGACCACAGTAACCAAATCAAAATATCAACCGCTAACCCAGATGAGATTCAAAGGTCATCCTGTAAGCCAGCAGCTTTCTTCAGTTCTGCCTGAAACCTCAATCTAATCCAGCAGTAAAATGTTCTGCTGAGCTAGGTTAGAACCCAGCTACTCTATGGCGGTAAATTATTTAATGCTCTGGGAGAGTACCATGAGTAGGACTAGAACCAAATACCACAGTAAGGAAACTGAACCATTCAAAATGGGCCATGTGAAAGCACAGCCCCGATGCTGAACTAAGCTGTAGCCAAATGTACAAAAGTATCACCTTTCATACCCTTCAGTCACAAATGCATGTATGTAACTTTATGGGGCAACTTGCTCACTTATCCTCAATCTAGCTTTCAATCGATGCTCTGGAATAATAAAAGAAACATGGAATGCTTAGCTCCTTCCTTGGATCAAACAGTTTTAGCTAGAAAATATATTGTCTACCATTGTAAAAATATCTGGACGATTACCTGCAAAAGTTTAGTGCTTGACAAAGGAAAAAAAGGTTTTTTTAAAGTCCATATTCTTTTCATACACTTGTTGCCAGGATTTTCAAACTATTCCATAGCATATAAATAACCCTCTTAAAAAAACAGAGGAGTTAGACTCACCGACCCTTTCTACCATTAGCATACTCTGAAAGGTATCCAACTGACAACCTAGGAAGGTTTCACCAAATTGTTTAAAAACTGCAATGAACAAGTCTCCAATAGGTCCAGTGTACATTATAATCATTAATAATGATAGGCAGTCACATGGAAGAAATGATTTATTTTCTCCAGATATAAAACAATGCATGGAATTTCAACTAAGGCAAAATGCAACCTGGCATGTATCTACACAATGAAAGCAATGAGTGAGTTCTTAGTAAATGTCAGGTAAAAGTGTATGAATTGGTCAATGTAGGCAGTCAGTACTGACATCTCTCAACCCTGCCAACATCAAAACAAACACAAAGGCTATTCACACCTATTTAAAAAAAATTTAGGAGCTTCCTTTTTGTTTCTGTTAGTTAGGTTCTTCTTTAAAAGACTTACAAATATCAACCACTAAAACCCTGTATGACAGCTATAACCACAGACAGGAACACAGAACAATCCTATAAACCAAGAAATGTCATTAAGTCTTCTAGCATGATACATACATTGTGTGTATGGGTGTACATGTGTGTGCATGCATGTATAACCATATATGGGTGTTTTATTTACTTTAGGGATTCACAAACTATCAAATAGTGCAATTTTTCCACACATACAAGCTCATTTCTAAAAGAATAAATTAAAAAAAAACCATTTTATTACTTTTTTTTGAGATGGGATCTCACTCTGTTGCCCAGGTTGGGATGCAATGGCATGATGTCAGCCCACTGCAACCTCCCCCCACCGCCGAGCTCAACAGATCCTCCATCCTTGGCCTCCCAAGTAGTTGGGACCACAGATGCATACCACCACGCCTGGCTAAGTTTTTGTATTTTTGGTAAAGATGAGGTTTCACCATGTTGCCTAGGCTAAAACACTTTATTACTCTTATAATTTATATCCCATTTTGCATAAATTTGAAATAGAGACACAAATGAACTAAGTTTTGGAATTTCAGTGCCAAATAGAAGTATTATGTTTAAAAATCTGTAAAATGCAAAACCATTCATGTGAAATCAAGAAGTTCAGAGTTGTAATAATGGGTTTCGTTACCATAAAATAGGTTATAAACAAATATACTAGCAATGCCTGTTATCATTTCCCTAAAATTGTATACTGCCGTAAAGAACAAAATATATAATTAATAATAATCCACTCTCAAAAGGAAAGAGTGGTCCCGTACTTTTTTCTTTCTTTGCAACAAAATAAAACCTTACTAAATGAACAGTTCACCAAAAAACAGGAAAAAAAATCAGGTCATCTGCAGTTAATAACTCTTTCCTATAAAATTAGTGTCACTTATTTCTGTAGCAGACGCCTAATTCAGTCACAGGCTTGATTGATTTGGCAATAGAGAATCTGCTCCAATAAAGTGCCTGATTTATTTCTGATGCTATAGCTTTTACCCTGATGCGACATCACGGCAGAATTAAGTCTTTGAAACAGAAACAAATACTTTGTAGTTTTAACGAAAACCAGTTAAACATTCTGAAAGTGGAGACTGGAGTGTTGTCAAACACTTATGCTAAAGTCTACCACCTTCTTTTGGTAGAAGGAAAATGTCCACAAAGGTCACAACATGGGCTCTGGGTCTGGACACAAAGTGCGGTTTAGAACACAGCATATATGCTATGAGTTCAAACTGTCCCCCACACCAATAGATCTTACTTGGTTTTTATTATCATTTGTAAATTAATTGTCCTTAATTTCTTGAAAATGATCTATCTTTTCTTTGTAAAGCTGTAACATAACACCAAATATGGCTCATCTGAAAAGTGGTTTCATTTTAAATCAACAGCAGCTTGGGCAAAATCAATAAGAATCTTTGTTCCCCGAATCTAGCCTTCAGATACGCAAGCCAATCAAGAAGGCATCAGGGATGTGAGAAATTACAGCAATGGGAAGAGTTTTTAATGCAGCATCAGAATCAATTCTCTTAAAAAAAATTCGTCTTCTCTAAACTAAAAATGTAAGGTATTTCATACTTGTTTCAATGTCTTTTTCTCCCTTTTCCATTTTTTTTTTTTGCATGCCGCGCAATGCCCTCTCGCTCTGAGGGCGACTTCCCTGACCCCAGTCTGACACTGCGCCGTTAATGTCAGATAAACCATTTAGCCCAAGCACAATTCTTTTCTGTGCAAAAATCTGCTTGAGGTGGAAAATGTAGCAGTTTGTAAACAATAAAGAGCCATGTTTCAAACCAGACAGCTTATCTAACAGAGAAGTCCTTTCACTGGGAACAGTGGGTGGGGGCCTCGTGGACATAGTAGCATTTCCTATCACAATGCAGGAGACTGTCTTGGTCTCCATATTTAAGAGTTTAATGGGAAGGAGGGCAGACAGGATAAAAGAGCAAAGCTGACACGGATTTGCAGCCTAAACAACAACTAAGTGAAAAGAATCAGCCCTCTCCACTCTAGACTGTCGGGCCACTTATATTTTAAATACTATTTGGATTGAAAAACTAATTTGATTTGTAAAGCAGTTGCCCATGAGGAAACATGAACAGAACAATCATTTAATCTGTTTGTACTGCTTGGTGTATTCTGTAATATTAATTTATCAAGTTGTTCTTTAGAGTTAAAACTTTTTTTCACATAGATAACATAAGCGTCTCACTATGAGTATTTATTTATTCTATTTTTCTTACTGTAGCTCATCAGAGGATCATTTTCGGATCCAAGGCAGTTAGTATATTATTTAGGTGCTACCTCTCAAGAGTATATTTTCAAACGAATCTTTTATTCTAAGTGGTTGTGTGGAGATAAATAGAGAAGCAAGGGTGTTAGAAATAAAATCATAACTACTGACACTAAAGAGTCCAAAGCTGCCTTTTAAAATCTAAGTTGATAAATATATCTAGTCACCTGTATCTACATATCCTGAGAACAAGAAACAATGCACCTTTCTATCAACAACTGATAAAGAACTGGGATTCCTGTCTGAGTTACAATGTTAAAACATAAGTATGAAATTTACTACTTTGAAGGCAAAAATAGCACAAAAATAAGAACATTCTATGACCAAAACCAACTTTGTGGTTCTCAAAGTTGGTAAGATACTCAAAGGCACAAACATATGATGTTACCCATTAAAAATCAGTTGCGAGTATTTATCTGCTTTGACTATTTTGTGTTAAATATCCGAAATCCATTTAGATGGATTTGATGGTGATTTTTCAAAGAACGCCTGAGATTCAAGGACCTGAAGTAACTGGTATAGCTTCCAAAGCTTAAAATTATGACATTCTTTAGAAGCATTTGCAGTTATGGTCTCAGAAAAATATAATCATCGCTATGTGTTTTCCTTGGAGTGTTGTCCAACAGATTGTACCAAGAAATTTAACTTCACTTATTGACAGATTCTCAAGAGAATTTGGCCAGGTTGAGAGATTTACTAATATTGTTAAGAACTCATGTTTACTAGAACAAAGATCATTTTTTTTCAATCAAAACTAAAGTAGCCAGCTATTGGGACCTTTTAAGCCATTAGGAATCATCTTTTCATTGCTCAAGTTACTGCTGTTAAACAAACATCCCTACAGGGTAGCCAAAAGCAGAAAAACATGCTGAGGATGCCAGGATGAATGGCATGCCAGAGATTCACAGACAGCCTCAAACTAACAGGTAACTTGCTTTAGTAAAGCAGGATGGGGTCTGCCTAGGCCATTAGCACTAAAGTTCACGCCTTGATAAATACACAATCAGATTTTACAATTCAACTTGAATGCACTACTCTGATTTAAGCACACTAAGCCCATTAACACTATTTATTTTCATAACCCCTTTAGCAGAAATCACAGTTAACACTGACTATATATCACTGCCAACCAACAAGCCCAGTGATATTTTTATTCCAAATATTCACCACTTTGACTTCATCTACCTTAACTTAGGAAACTACTAATACAACATTGAAACTGTGGTCTGTGCTTTAGGTCTAAGGAAAACAAAATTTCCACGTAGATTCAGTATCACTAAAAGCATTTCATTCCATATGGTTGTAAAACTTAAGCCTTAATGCACTATTACCAAACACAGGCTGCCAATATCTCTCTGCAATTTAAGATTATTACAAGTGAACTGACTAAATATCCAAGTTTCTAAAAGCAGAACCTCTGTCTAGGACATGGTTTTACCTTCTATAGTAAAACATAAGCATTCAAAAAGTGTAAGTTAATTTAAAATGGGTCTTACTTTGTATTCTGGAATTGACAAAAGGTGGAGAGAGATTGTCATGTGACCCAAGGTCCCTGCTGGTCATGTGGTCATAGGGAGTCCCATCTCCATAGTTCTGTAAATAAAATGACAGTGTAAGTTATTATTTTATATTAATAAACAGCACATAAATAAACATAGCCCCACTACCAAAACTTCTCCCCTCCAAAGAAATTGGAGTCCACTATTCCCTCCCTGGAACTTCACTAGAAGGAATCTGCACTTTCACAGGTATAGTGGCCAAAAGAAAGCTCTAGAGTCTACGAAGTCCAAATTTTCCTCATAATAGCTGAGAAATCTTAGGAATAATAATAATGGTATCAACTGCATGGAGTTGTTGACATGATTAAATAAAATAGTGTATGTAAAACACTAGACACATATAAAGTATATTGCTTATGTTAAAAATTATTATTTTAATAAGGCCACATTAAAGCAAAATTGTGCCACAAGGGAAAATTAGGCATAGTATGCAATGAATTGCTTTTCAAAGACCAAGATAAAGCCATTCAAACAATAACATTTGGTGTTAGGATACTGAAGTTTCAATGTTTTATTATAGTTACTATTGTGGTTGTAAGAGAACTAGATTGTCACATAATTAACATATAAGAAAGTTAAGAATATTAGGATTTAACTATGATATGAACATCAAAACATTAGCATAAATTAGCATTTCTGGAGTTGGACAAAGTATATCACAAAAACAACCAGTTGTAAAGAAGACAAATTTTGACAGAAATATTTCATTATTACAATTAGCTTATTGTTTTAAGGGGAATTTAAAATTAAAACAATGTTCTTAAGCTGTCCAGTTACTTAATTTTAATGGGGAAATTTGATAACATGATAGGAAAGAGTTAAAATCATCTATACTACACGGTTCAACTTTCAGTCTACTAAAGTGCATAAAGTGACCAAAAAGGGGGGAAAAAGTCACTCTGCTCAGCTGGTGGAACTGCCCATAAAGTCTAAGTCAAATTTACTCAGAGGTATCGGTTGCATGTGAGCCAAAGGGCAGAATCTGCCCACACAAAAAAGAGGGCTGCTGCATGAACAAGGAAAAGACACATCCCCTCAACCTTAAGGAAAACAACCCCGTTCTCAATCACCTTTCCTCATGTATAACAATTAACTTGACTGATAATGAAATCTAATTCTGCCAAAATGTCGATCTATAAAAAGAGGCTACATTTTAAATACCCATAATAATACACTCACTCACTCTATACCAGGCATTGCATAATGCTGATTATCACTTATTAAGTGTCCTCATCCTAGATAGTGTACTAAAAGCTTAATATATAGTATCTTATTTAATCCTCAGCACAGTGCTGTAAGGTAGACACTATCCCCATGTTAAGATGAAAAAAGAGAGACCTTGAAAGTCTGCCTGGGTATAAATCTGCCACAAATGATTTGTCTCATGCAAACTTCTGGATTTAGAAAATATAAATTACACTAAAGTGGTTTGAAATTATTCACCAATATATTCCTTGAGAAAAATGGCAGGACAGCTAACAAAAACCAAAAGCCAGTTAGTTTTAATCCTAAATTAAGATGATTCTAAACAGACCTTGTTTTCCGAAACACAATTAAAAGTACCATGTGTACTGAATGGAGAAATCATAAGAAATTGTGAAAATCTGGATGAACTAAACAATTGAGGGGAGTTCTATGATCTCCACTTGCTGTCAAGGGGAATGGATTTATTTCTGCAAGTGCAGACTGTAACATGAGGAGGAGGAAAGATTTCCTCAACCCATCCATATAAAGCATTAGAATGTCAAGCTCGACAGCTGGTGTAAGGGCTCACAAAGTTACTGGTAAGCTTAGAGATCCTGCTGTACCCTGAACACTAGACTAAGGATGACAATGCCAAGGACAGGTGGAAATGTCTAACTCTGACTTGCTGAAATGCCCTCATTTTGACAGCTTGATTACCTTCCCTGCCTCTTATGCCAAAATGGAACCTTCCCCCAACCCAAATTTGTGTGAACATTTACGGTAAAATGTTACCCTCCCTGCAGAATGCTTCATCAATATATAGCTGGTTGGGAAAGGAAGACATGCTGGTTTTACCATGTACACGGAGTGTACTTTTAATCTGGGGCATTATATGTACATCATAAAAACTAACATGGATTTTAAAGGGCCTAGTAATGATTCAGTTAAAGAAATTTCATACAAAATCATGAATATTTAAATTGGAAGAAACACAGATGATCCTCTGGCTCTACTTCCTCATTTTGCGAAATAGGAAAATGAGGACCCAAGAGGTGAAATGACATGCCCAAGATCATATACATACAAGAAACACATATTGCCTAACCACCCACCCAACTCTTATTCCATGGTCTTCCTATTACATTCCTATTACATTATAGTCCTTGGGTCTTCCCCAAGAAACAACCAATGCATATAGGAAAATTGTGGAGAAGAAGAGCAAAAAGTTGAGAGCAAATAAATGAATGATCCAACTAGTGATCAAAGTCCCTACTGGTGGAATGATAACATGTCTACATAGTGAAATCAACTCAGATTCAGTACGTAGATTATACTGGCAGGATAGAACCTCATACTATATCTTTGGGATTATTCAGTAGTCTATTCACACCAATACATTATAAGGATATTAGGAATTTTTTTTAAGTTTTTCCATCCACAACCAATAGCATTATGTAATATGGATCAATAACTGACAAAAGAAAGACCAAATATGTAATGAAGGAGTTTTCTTCTGGTTAGCAGAAGTGGAACAGGTGTCAAATTGAATAACAGCATCCAATAAGTGAATGGGGGAAAACATTCCAAAGTCAAGCTGATCCTCATTAAACTTAGTATGCACATATATGTGTGTGTGTTTGTGTGCGCATGCATGCCCATGCCTCTGTGTGTGTGTGTGTGTGTGTGTGTGTGTGTGTGTGTGTGAGAGAGAGAGAGAAACACACCTTCTGTTTGTCAATTTACATACGTGGGATGTCTGGCTGTGGGAGAAAAGATTAGATATACTTACCCTGGACGGGCTTGGATGTCCTCCATTCCCCCAGGACCCTGAGCTACTTCTGTCTTCTACATCTAGGGACAAGAGAAAAGTTCTTTAGGCTTTCTTGCAGTAATTTTTTCTTTTTGTATATGCACTTTTAAATTAATGTTTCAAATTAATCTCCTGTTGCCTTTAATTAAGAACCAGGCACAGGGCTACCATGATGATAGTGGCTTCTGACCCATCTACTTAAATTAACTCATTTAAATTCACAGCAGAAATGAACTGGACCCTCAGGAACCAGAGGTATGAACATAAAAATTACTTCCATCCTTCACAGTGTTTGATAGCCTCAGTTTTTATAGATATGAAACTGTACTTAAAGTTTTATTACAATCTTTTGGATAAGTTTAAAAATGCACTAACATAACTTTAATGCAAAAAAAGTTAAATTAAGGTAAATATCCACACTAACACCTTTAGCATCCTCGCCATAATGCTCTTGGATCCTTTTTGTTCCATAGCCCAGGCTTATCACAGAAGACACCAGACATACAACAGAAAGTGACTGAGAAAGTATTCAGTAGTCTCTTTCCACCAGCACATTACAGGGATATTAGGACTTAAACAAAACTTTTTTTTAGGTTAAGACAATACTGTCTCTGTCCTTCCTTTTTTTTTTTTTAAACTAGACATACCATTTGGTCTACAATCCTTAATCTGGGCTTTGATATGTGGAAATGAATGTGGTTATTCCATTATAAAGCAATGTTGTTTTGATAGATGACAGTGAAAAGACCTACATGAACCATCAAAAAGTTGGAATTCTAAACTCAATACCAGCGAAGTTTTAATGTTGAGTAGATTACGAAATGTTCCATCCACGCTCCAAATGGCAAATACGCAGGATGGAAAGTCTAACAGCTAAGTTACCATATTAATTGCTTAAAACATCAAAGTGTTTTAAAGATCAGTCGCTCTATATTTAGAAATGGCTGTGAGATTTTTGATGAAAGGGCCTTCATAAGTATAAAAAGTTTCACTGTTATATTATTTTGATCACGGCTGATAACAGACGGCCATCACAAACACCCTCTGACAGAAGTGGAGGAGGAAGTGTGAAACTATGGTTCAGGAGACACAATCCCATTTATTGTGTTTCCTCACATTTCAGTGATACTGTTTATTCCCTTAATGCTCTACTGTCATTCCTTTTATTATTACTGCTATTTTATTATCAGCAGAAGTAATCATAGTATAATTAATTAATTTATTTTGGGATACAGTAGAGTACATGGTGTTTCAGAATATCTTAAGAGATAGAAAAGCAACAACAACTAAGTTATTACCACTAAATTAACTTCTCTCTCTCTTTTTTTTTAATGACAAGTATTATTTCACTTCCTTTTAGTTGGTGCTTCAGCAGATAACACAAACTGCAAACAGATGTCCCCTATGGACAGTTAAAATCAGTGCACTGTGAGCTTCAAGGCATGTCAAGAAAGCTCTCGGGACTGCACCAAGCCTAGAGAAAAGGTGTAAAACCTTCCCTAGATCTGCTGTTTAACAATCCAACATGCTGGCCTATCCTGTATATGTTGAACTAAAGCACACAAAGAAGCTACTTACAACCCTCTGGGATTCGCACATAAATAAATTTTGTAGCCTACATGGTTCTCTTAATTCTTAAACAAAAACCAAATATTTTCAGCCAAAATAAAAAGTGTATAAATAACAAAATCTCTCAACCACTGCAAGCTTTCAAAAGTCTGGCGCATCTTGACTTTCTTTTCACCTATAACAGCCAGCTTGGATTCATCTGAGAGATTTCTCCTCTTGAATTTGGCCAAAAAGTAATGGAGGAACAGATTTGAATCCCTATAAGTACCATAAGATTTCAAATTGTTTGGACTCATTTTATCTTTCCAATTTTAAAAGAGGATTTTAAACATGAAAAGTAGGCAGAGACTTGGAGGAAAGAGGACGCTACTGCCAGGTCAGTGGGGCTTTTGCATCCCAAAGGACATTTGGCAAAGCCACCCAGGAGACAGTTTTGGTTGTCACAGTTTGGGTGGCGCTAGTGGCATTGATCACATAGAGGCCAAGAGTTGCTATTAAATATCTCATAGATGCACAAAACAGCTCTCCACAGTAAGAAATACCCTGTGCAGAGCACAGCAGCTCACACCTGTGATACCAGCACGTTGGGAGGCTGAAGCAGAAGGATTGCTTGAGGCCAGGAATTTGAGACCAGCCTGGGAAACACAGCAAGATTCTGTCTCTACAAAAATTTTTAAAATTAGCCAAGTGTGGTGGAACATGCCTGTAGTCCTAGCTAATTGGAGGGGCCAAGGCAGGAGGATCCCTTGAGCCCAGGAGTTCAAGGTTACAGTGAGCTACGATTATGCCACTGCACTCCAACCTAGGCAACTGAGTGAGAACCTGTCCCTAAAAGAAATATATATTTTTGGTGTTCTGACGCCAAATAAAAATTGTGTTGAGACTAAGAAGCCCTGTGCTAGAGCAAAAGGAATCAAGTTGGAGAAAATACGTATTAAAATTTGATTTATAATTTAGTAAGAACTCTTACTAAATACACAGTTTTTCTTATGCACTTTAAGCCAGACTTGAGCTGGAATGTACCAAGAGACCTTCATATACATCTTCTGTCCACAGAAAAAAGGAAAAGTAATGGTCAACCAAGCAGCCTGCTAATTAGCAGGCAGATAAAACACATCAAAACTTGAGTATTCCCAACTGGGCAATTTCAAAAGCGAGCAATCCACTAATTAAAAATGCTGGAAGTCTAGCTTTTTCAAAGCAGGTTAAATACTGGCTGGGTTCCTTCACAAATAGATTCCTGACCAATAGGATCTGACTGCTCTTTTCCCACCCTTTCCCATTTCCATCTTTCCCACTTCCTGACCTCACGCTGCTGCACCTTTCTTTCTTTGACTGCTCTCTGTTGAACAGGCTTCCCCTTCCCTTGGTCTCCTGCTCGATCTCGAGGATGAGGACAAATCACTAGCTCTCCCAAACCTAATAAATAGAATAATCATATGAATTCTAATTGTATTTTATCTTTGAAAAAAATCTATAGGACCGGTGCTTATTTATCCATATCCATAGAAGACACTATAAACTAGTGTCTTCTATAGCATGCGCAATGGTAATTCATAATGAATGTAAACATGTTACTTTGAAGTCATTTTCTTCCATCTTCCCTCTCCTTGAACTTTGTTAGGCCTACTCCTTAGTTAGCATTTCCTCAATAACTATTCCAGTGCACCACCAAGTGCATTTCAAAGTGTATCCGCCACCTGAACCACCTGTATGCCCATTTTTAAATTGGCTTATTAGGGTCCATCTCACATCTACTCAGTCTGGAACTCTGAGGGTGGGGCTGAGAAAATTGTTTTTAACACATCCCCAGGTAACTTTTATGCACACAGGAGTTTGAGAACCACAGGACTACTCGACTGTAACACAAGACAAATGCATGCCCCACACCACCAACAGCAGCCTCTCTCACTCCACATCTTAAAATTCCTGTCTGGGTTGCTGGCTTCAGCAGCATTCAGTATACACCTCCATCACATGAGCATCCAAGAAGTTCTTGTCCAGACTCATTTTCATGTAAACCCTGCACGGGGCCTATACCTGGCCATTCCTTACTCCTGCTAGTGTACCAGGATACTGCACACTCTTTTATACCACCATGTTTTTGTAACTGCTATTCCCTCTGCCTAAACTGTTCCTCACCTCTCAAAGAAAGAGTAACAGCTCACATTTGGTGAGCTTGAATGTATGTCAGACACTGCGCTAAACTCTCAAATGCCTTACTAGTATTCTGGTTTTATATATGAGAAAACTGAGCCTCAGATGGGTTAGAAAACTTGCCCAAGGGCTCAGGAAATGGCAGAGCTTGGACACAAAAGGAGGCTGAAGCTCTGCCCACTGCTGTAAAGGCTCCCCAGTAAGAATTTCACGTCTCTCTCTAACCAGCTGAATGTTCCCTCCTGTCACTTCTCCCAACGCAGAGTGAATATATTTATTTGGGAGTTTATACCCACTCTTGTGTCCACAAACGATTACAGAAACACATACAACACAAAATATATGAAATCAATATTTGAAGGAACCAAGCGACGGCAAAATAAAAGTAGGAGAACAGTAAGGCCAGAGGTATGATGAGTTTATCAAAATGCACACAATGAAGGACTGGCTATTTGCTAGAGGTGGGTCAAAATTTTAGAAGCTATTAAGTAGACAAAGCAGAGAGGGAAACAAGATTCACAATAACCATCAGATAAAAACACACAAAGTGTCCAGGAGAAACATACCTAATCCTGGTATTAAGCCAGACAGAAAATATCTGTGAGCTCCCAACACAGAGGACAGAATGTCCCATGGCATTCTGTATCAACAGTACTCACAATGATAAAACTTGTACGGCTGGCT
The DNA here is from genome assembly GCF_006542625.1 of Nomascus leucogenys. NCBI lineage: Eukaryota > Metazoa > Chordata > Mammalia > Primates > Hylobatidae > Nomascus > Nomascus leucogenys. The sequence goes on along the minus strand of NC_044384.1, from coordinate 24,216,579 downwards.
CAATACAATAGTTCAGCAAGTACATATAATTTACTATCCAAATAACCATGTGAATATATATACAGCTATAGAGCCACATATTTATATCATACCCAACTGTGATGTACATTTCTTATAGGAAAGAAACATACTTGACACAAATAACATCTTGTGTGGTACTGTACAATGGTGGGCTCATTAGTTCTTTATTGAAATGAATTAAAACAGCAGAAAGTGAAAAGACAATATTGTGGTATGAGAAGTGTTTACATCTAGAGGTGAGACTAAACAATATACAGGAAATAGATGTGTGAAATCCATTAAGGCAACATAGTGACAAATGAAAAACTGCCTGGGATGAACTGCTGAATCTATTTAGTTCTCGCCCCTCCCTTGTTCTGTTGCCACCCTTTTTCCAAGATGGGAGAATAAAGAGAAAGATAATACCCCAGGCAAAAGGAAAGGAAGAAAGCAAGTAGATGATAGAAATTCCTGTTCCAAAAGATTGAAATGGGCTCAGTTGTTCAAGATTTTTCTAATTTCTTATTTTACCCTAAACTAAGATAGATTTAGTAACTCTTCAATCGGACTGCTGGCTGCTTTAGGAGGCAATCTGAAAATCCACAAATTTTCATCTTATTTGATTCATTTTGCACGAGTCCCCTCTACAGTGTCTGACATATTGGCTGGGTGCAATGGTTCATGCCTGTAATCCCAGCACTTTGAGATGCCGAGGCGGGCAGATCAGTTGAGGTCAAGAGTTTGAAGCCAGCCTGGCCAAAATGGTGAGACCCCATCTCTACTAAAAATACAAAAATTAGCCGGGCCTGGTTGTGGGTGCCTGTAATCCCAGCTACCCAGGAGGCTGAGGCAGGAGAATTGCTTGAACCCAGGAGGTGGAGGCTGCAGCAAGCCAAGATTGAGCCACTGCATTCCAGCCTGGATGACAGAGCGAGACTGTCTCAAAAAAAAAAAATAATAAAGTATTTGACAGATCAGTGCCAAAACACAACAGTTTGGGCAGAACTATGACCAAATACTCTACTTAGGGGAAAGATGTTCAGACATAATTCTTACCTTCTGTGATTTCCCATCCACATTCATTAAACTTGTAATCCGATTACTCATAGCTCCACTTTGCTCTTGTGGTCAGCAAGATCAAAACTATCAGACAGACTAGACAAACTTTAGAAAACACAGCACTGGGAGTTGGGATAAAGAGCTGGATTTCAGCAGGGACTCTGCAGTGACCAGTTTTCTGGTCTGAGCAAGTCACTGGCCTCTCCGTACTCATTTTTGTGAACTACAAAATAAGCAAGTTTTATTTCCATTCTTGGAAATAGGGCAGGCTAGTATATTTGGACAACTCTCCCACAGAAAACTAAAAATGATGGATAACAGTTTTTTGAAAAATTTTAAAATACTGAGCAGACAAGATAACAAGGAATCACAGAGCCAAAATCAAAGTGAAGGCTGGAACCTAGGGAAGAAGAAAACACATGTTTTGCTCTGGGGACATTTGTCAACCTTGAAAATGTAATGGCCTCTTGGGTCAGGGAGAACAGAAGTGAAAACCGAAGACATACCCCAAAATCAATATTCTAACAGAAGATAAGGGGATGATAGTATTTGCAAGATTAAGGAGTTATTGTTAAAGTAAATGAATTAACTAACATTTGTTAAACACTTAGGAAAGTACTTGATCTGTAGTAAATATCTACCATAGTCACCAATATTTATCATGAGTGCCTAATTTAATAATACCCTCCAATATCTAAGAAAATCTGAGCCTTACATTTTTATGACTCCTTGTTCTGCTAAACAGGTCAGTGATTTTTAAATACTCTCCTGGATCTTAGAAACGCCCAAAACGTTTAGGTTAAACAATCCTACCTTCTCCATGACCCTGTATAACACCATCAGAGTGAGAATTCAGTAAGCATTAGATTTATTCAATGGCTTAGTTTACCATTAGAATATTCTCTTTATATCTCAATGTATTTCTATGTGTAATACACAAATGACATGTTGTCAGAAGTTATGTATGCTGATCAGAGTCCCAAGCTAAGAACACAGACTAAATACCACGTAACTTTAAGGTTGATTTGAAATAAACAAGTATGAGAGTTACCTAGATTGATTTGACGTAGAGCTGTGTAGCTGTCCTTTCTATACTCTGAGCCTATAACATGCCAATCACCCAGGACCCTAGAGTTTTATGAAATCAGAAAAATGCCTAAAATGGTATTTTGCATTGCTCTAAGTCTACAGATTCCTGCTCCTGTAGAAATATACTGATTTCTTAATAAAAATTTCAACACGTTCAGAATGCATTCAGAGATAGGATGTTAAGTTCTTTCAGGAAAGATAATCATTCTGAAACACAATGAAGTCTACACTGCCTCAAAACCTTCTCCCTGCAACAACAGACACTATTAAATATCCTCCACACCATTATGGAGACTCACAAACTGCGTACATCTGTGGCTCCTACTAATTTCCTAGTCCAGGAAGAACCCTTGGCTGAGCCCTCACACAAACTGAGATGGCATATGCTCTCCGTCAGTGCCAGATGAATTTAGAGTTCAAAATATTTCATCAGCAAAGAGCGTGTTAAGGATGTGCACATTTTCATTAGCACCCAGTATAATAAGAGCTCTAAGTAGAGTAATTTGAAGTCAAATTTGAGTACTATTACGGACATAGGAAGAGTTGAGGAGATTCAAATATTGACAGACGATGTCCACACAAGCATGATTGTTTCTGTTTTCTATTAGACATAAGATATGGTGCTTCAGAATGAGTGATCTGGGCACTAACAAGAAACTTGACAAGAAGCTTCCAGCACTTCCCAAATCTGACTAAGCAAAGAATGAGGGTTGTGTCAATGCTTCCCACACAAATGTTAAGATGTGTCAGGCCAGGTGTGATGGCTCATGCCTATAATCCCAGCACTTTAGGAAGCCGAGGCAGGTGGATTATGATTTGATTACTCAAAGCTCCACTTTGCTTATGTGGACAGCAATCAAAACTATCAGACCAGAGAAAGTGAGGCCAAGAGTTCGAGATCAGCCTGGGCAACATGGCAAAACCCATCTCTACTAAAAATACAAAAATTAGCTGGGCATGGTGGTGCACACTTGTAGTCCCAGCCACTTGGGAGGCTGAGGCACTAGAATCACATGAACCCAGGAGGCGGAGGCGGAGGCTGCAGTGAGCCAAGATTGTGCCACTGCAGTCCAGCCTGGGTGACTGAGCGAGACTCTGTCTCAAAAAAAAAAAAAAAAAAAAGATATGTCAAATATAAAGAATACAGACCTGGGCTTTCCATTTTCAGATGACTGCTGTCAACTCTGGCTTTCTCAGAGCTAATGGATTTCCTAACCAAATAAATCTGAAACTCAAAGGTCAAGCATGAGATCATCTTATAGTATTTTTCATATGATAAGAAAAGTTAAAGGGTAGATATGCTGGTGAGAAAGTATAGTAGGAAAAATTTGTTTGCAGACAATTACTGCAATATTTTAGCCTTAACATCCAACTTAAGCTTCCATTAATAAGTCCTTTAAAACGGTATTATTTTCCTTAAGTTCAAAATAAACTGTTTTTCAAAAATGAACACTAAATTTTTGCTGCTTAAGATATGGAGTTAATTCCATTGTGTGCTGTTATAAACAGGGAAAGCATCTTCCTATAACATAAAATTCAGATAATGAGAAAGTAACAAAATGAAGTGGGTAACTGTTATGTTACAAATATGTCAGTGGTGTTCCTTATATTAAAACATAAATCTTTTTGGAGCTCAAGGTGGTAAACAGTTAAATTATGCAACTGAACCAAATGTACATTGAAGCCTATATATTAATTTATATATTTGGAGGTGTCAACGATCATCTAACTTGAATTATACCCTAGCTTGAATATATAATGTGAAATGCTGAGAGATGAGTGCCATTTAGCAACCTTTCAAATGTATGGGACTGGCTAGCTGGGGTCTTCCTCTTGAAGAGAAGTTAGTCGTTTGGGGATCCTACCTTTTTAAGCAATATCCTACAAATAAGAGCCATGAATAACTCAAGCAAGAGTATAACGTGAACTATATATACCTTCTCTGACTTTTCGAAATGTGACCAATCTAAAAGCACTTAAAAATCAGTCTTAACTAAGACAGTTTTCTTGGAGAGTAAACATTTCGAATCGGGTGAGAATAACAATTGGAAGTAAGTTACCATATCTGAAGACTTTGAAAAAAAAAATCAAAGTACCATCTAAATTCAACATTACACAGATAAGTTTCAAAGTACTTAAATAAATGTGAAAATATTGCAAGGAAGTTTTTAAGTAGGTGTTTGGTACCTCCTAAAGACATATCGTCTTCTAAAGATATATCACAGAGTGCAAGAAATAAAAGGTAGATACTTTAGAAAGCAAAGCGTTAAACAACTAAAGAATACATTTAAGAATATGCTTCATTTCCTAATAAAACTGAATATATACGTCTGATAATGTCTACATGTAATTATATGTGTATTTTTCAAACCATACATGTAATATTTATAGTGCAAAATCCATAATATTGTAATGACTTCAGATATACAAATTGGTATTTAAAATGACTATTTGGTAAATAATTTATTGAATTTATTCTTGGGAAAGGTTAGCCAACATGAAACATGGAACCGTTTCCTCTTTTCTTCTTTTCTTTCCTGATACCTCTTTTCTCCCAAGGGTGCCATTTGTGAGGTTCTGAGAAGGGGAGGCTGGCTTAATTGAAATATTTGTAGGCTATAATTGCTCTGCCTAACCACAATGGTCTACTTCTCCCAAATGGCATTCTTCCCTCTTGCTTTCTCCTTTTTCTTCTATTTCCTTTTATACTTTAACAAAATCTACCTCTCCTGTTTGTTTTATACTCATCATTTCCTATCCCAGATGCTTGAGTAATATTGGTGAAGTCAATAGTTTTACATATTCAAAACTCCTCCCTAAAATCCAGTTTTCCAGCACAACCCCTTTTGCTTAAAATACTCACTCCCATAAACTGATTTTCACTTTACCCTTTCAACATGGCAATCCTTCCACCTATGTTTAACACTGCAGCCTATGACCTGGCAATGACAAATGATCAATCTTGCATGTTATCTTCAGGGGTCATGTCTTAGTTTTAGGCCAATTTTCTCTGTATTTAGGCTCAAATGTGCAAACCACACTATATTACTCTGCAAAACATCAATGAGAAGGCTTAATTAAGTAACACTGACAGATAAATCCATTTCTTTCATAGTAATCAAATCAAAGCAGGTTGACATAACACAGAAACTTAATACAGTTATTCCCTTGTAATTGGAAAAAGGCCCTTTACTTCTCATTAAAGCAATCTTCTGGGTACTGGCATAATAAGGAGACTCAGGGCTTTCATACTGCCCTATAAAAGTCTCAAGATACAGACCCCTTAAGCAAACAAGCTAGATTATCTAATTCCTTGATCACAGCAGAACATGCAGTTCCTACTGTTTTAAACTACTAATTCTTTATATCTCCTACAATTAAAAAGAGGTAAATTAGTATCAAACACATATAATGAAAATCTGTAAAAATGCATAAACTGTTTACAGTTGTATAAATCTACCTCCACATGTATTTGAAGGGAAGCAGTCTATTAAAATGAATTTGAAATACTTTACACATGTGAAATTGTAATAGCTTGGATCACGGGAAAATCTATTTTACTCCATGGGCTCAATAGGACCTGTATTGCCTAAATTTACAGTGTGATACTCAACCATACAGTACAACCTTGTTCATCAGAATTGTAAGAGAATGAATGGTTTAGTAAAGCATTTAATTTTTGTGGTATGAAAAAAATATTAAGCCATCCAGTCAACTGTAGGCTGCTCTTACTCATTTAAACTCCAGAAAAAGTACGACAATATTATACCATGTTCATATCCTCAAACTAAATAAAATAAATTTTCACTCTTTCAATTCCAATTTTGAGGGCGTTTCTATTACTTATTTATTGGCACCTGACCAATCTTGAAATGATTCCAGCAACTCTTTCTGAAATTTATAATCTAGGCAGTACATGGTGATCTCCAAATGGTGGCTGACTACCCAAATACTCCAAGGAACCTCATAAAAAACACAGATATCCTAGCCCCACCTGGGAACTGATCAAGAAAAGATCAAGGGTTGAAGTCAAGGAAAATGTATAATTTTTTCATTCTTCCCATGTTTTACATTTTTTTTTAAGTTTTGGGGTTTTTGTTTGTTTTGTTTGTTTTTGAGACAGGGTCTCGTTCTGTCACCCAGGCTGGAGTCCAGTGGCACAAACACAGCTCACCACAGCCGGAACCTCCCAGGCTTAGGAGATCCTCCCAATTCAGCCTCCCAAGTAGTTGGGACCGCCACACCCAGCTAATTTTAAAAGTTTTTAATTACAGTGCAGTTATAATTATATAATATGTTGCTTCTGAACCATTTGTAAGTTGCATCAATTATATCCTTTTACCCCTTAGTACTTCTGTGTGCACTTCCTAAGAACAAAAACAGTACTATTATCAAAATCAGATAATATACTGTGGGTACTTAGATCCAATCCATAATCCATATTCCAATAGGGCACTTCCTCCATCTCCGGTAGAAGACAAAGTCCAGGATCATGCACTGCACTGAATTGTCTATCTCTTTTATCCATTTGAATGAGACATAATTCCTCAGTCTTTTCTTTCTGTGATATTAGAATTTTGGAAGAATACAGGCCAGTTATTTTATGGAAATGTTTCTCAATTTGGGAGGATCAGATGCTTCCTCATGATTATATTCCAGTGGATATAATACTACAATAGTGGTCTGGTGTCCTTCCCAGGACATCACTTCCAGAGCCCCTTGGCATGTTGGTCTGCCCCTCATGTGTTATGCCAATTTTGATCACCTGGTCAAAGTGGCATGCAAATTCTGCAATGTATGATTATAATTTGTCCCTGTTGAACTAATCAGTAATCTATGGAAAGATTCCTTAAGAACATTCAAACTAATTTTTAAGTATGTGCTTATGGAAAAAAATTAAAATACAAAAATGTATAAGGTAAAAAGTGATAATGCCCTCAAGTCTCACTTGTACCACTCTTAGACGAGCGATAACCCATCACAGCTTCCTATTTCCTTACATATCCGCACGTCTCTGATCAACTGGTTTTGACAGCCGCAGAAATGTAGGGCAATAAATGCTAAACTTGACTGAAGTTTCTGTTCTGTTTGAATTGGTAAGAAATATTCTTCAATCGTTGATCATCTAGTGACATTTCAATGCAGACAATGATTAGCTGTAGCCCTGTGACCTAGGTGGGAGTGGGGAGGGCAGGAATAAGAATATATTCAGGCATATTTTACTATTAATTTTGAAGGAATTTGGCCAAGATGAAGACAAGATGGACTGATCCACTTGTGAATTAATGCAATGTATAAAAGGCAAGTTAAAGAATCAGTTTTGGAGCCATGCTATCCTAACAGGCTATTCGATGCCTCCTCCCACCACATTCTGTAAACCATTGTGTAAAAAGGAGACCTGCCATTGCAGAGCACTTCCCAATTAAATTCAAATGCAGAGACAAGCATACTCATGACACAGAAAAATTTAGTGTGGTTTCCATGGGCTGACGTGCAAGAAAAAAAAAATTGGAAACATCTAAAATATTTTAGAAGGGAGAGATAAGTTGCCACTTTTAAAAGAATATATTCCCACATTTAGAGAGCAGGTATACAAATGAACTAGACACCCTCACAAAGCGAAGAGTGAAGGGTGACCCCAAAAAAGACTGTGAGAGGAACTTTGCCATTCAATACAGCATAAGCATATCATAAAATACCGAGTGAGTTAACTTGTTATAACCAATATAACGTAGAAACAGTCCCTTTAACCTTTAGATGAAGCCCTTGTCGTTTTTTTGTTGTTGTTGTTTTTTGTTTTTTTGTTTTGAGATGGGGTCTTGCTCTTCATCTAGGGTGTATGTAGTGCAGTGGTGCAATCAGGGCTCACTGCAGCCTCAACCTCCCAGGCTCAAGCAATCCTCCCACCTCAGCCTCCTGAGTAGCTGGGACCACAGGCACACACCACCACACCCAGTGAATTTTTTGTAGAGACAGGGTCTCACTATGTTGCTCAGGTTGATCTCCGACTCCTGGGCTCAGGCAATCCTTCCGCCTCAGCCTCCCAAAGTGCTGGGATTACAGGCCTGAGCCACTATGCCCAGCCTACAGCCCTTGTCATTTTATAAACTGAACAGTGCTGACATATTTCAACTGTAATTTATAAAGGCTGAGAAAATGTTCTTCACAATTCCACTTCAGCCAAACGCCTGGCAGACATTGGCAAAGGTTTCTCTTACTTGGGCTTATAAATGTGTGTGTGCATGTGTGTGTGTATAAAATCAGCATACACACACACGATACACAAACTTGCATTTCCTAATACTTTCTTGATATTAATGATGGTGTTTAAAACAGTTCCCATATGTTACAACTTGTTCAAATGATACCTCCTTATTTTTTATGAAATTGGTCAGAGAAGTCTGACTGGTCATTTGGTCTCATGACAATGTAACCACAATTTTTAATTATGCTTTCTGCTTCCTATTTTTTATATACTCATCTCATTTAAAATGCTATATCTGGAATCATTTAAAATATAAAATTGAGATCAAGAGAAGTTACCTACCTAAACACGAGCAGACTGAAATCATTTTTCAAAAGAGGAAAAAACAAAAATCACAAGAAAATTGGTAGATGCCCTATATAAAAGAGGCTATTTTGCATAAGACATACTTTCACCCTTTCATGCTATTACGATTACCTGTTTAATTCTAACAGAGAAGAGAATACTTGCTAATGTTCACAAGGAATACTTGCTGAAAGAAGAAAGGTGTACGGTGTTATAATGACTGAGTTTTCGCAGCTAGTAACGTACATTTTTAAACCATGTCAGCAATGAAAACAAAACTGTGAGTCTCCCCTCTGTGTGTCCTTTTTCACAGGGCAGTGCCCAGGCACACTGCAATACCATTTCACCACCAGGGCACACACAGTTGCCATCAGTTTAAGAAACGCCCTGGACTTTGCTAGCAGGACAGGTCTATGAGGAAAAAATGGACCAAGGTTTCCTCCAAACCACACTGCCTCCCTTACTTTCACTTTCAGGTTCTATAAAACATGTTCACTACTCAAGTAGTGAAAACACATCTGCCTTACTTTACTAGCCCAGCTGTTGGGGGTAACACCTGAAAGAGATAAGAACGTATCAACTGATGATTTCTTAGGTTTAATCACATCAAATTCCTGGGAATAAGCATTTTTGGTTCTAGTAGGTCTGCAACTTCTATGTATCCTGCCTTTTGCCCATCTGATAACTAGTGGAATACCGGTCAGAAAGAGATGAGCTGCTCTGAGGCACTGGTCTTACCAACTGGCAGTAAGTGGAATGGTAAAAAGCTGTAACTCTTCCTCAGGAATGGAAGAAATGTCATTAGTGTGAAAGGAGATAGAGGCAAAGACCTGAAGAATGACAATAACCAGGCATCTTGAGAGAAAACAAGAAGCAGGGAAGGGGTTCCAGGAAAGCCCGAGCTGTCAGTAGAGAATAATGATTTATCTGATGAGATTAGCAGACGGTTTGATTAGAAAAGATGCCTTTTTAACACAGCAAAGATTGCAATGCTACTTTAAGATTTGTTGGAGGAAAAAGCCGTGCCTGCCAAATGTGGTCTGTAACAGCACAGGCTAGCCATGAGTGATACAGTGGGAAAATAGCCACTAAGCCAGATTTTATTTGATTTGTACTGATGATTTTTATTAGAATACATGGATCATTGCTTCAACCTTTCCATGTAAAACCAGATCAAATTCAAAAACTCACACATCAGTCACCTAACCTTATGTCATTCCTTCTGCTTTACTCAAGTTGAGCCACATTTCAGCTGATCTGTCCCTGATAAATTGTTCAGCTACTCAAAACTGTTGGGCCAAATTCTGGGAGGCAAGTGGTACACAAAAGAAACCGCGAAATCTGCAGTTACAAGTAAGAAACCTACAGAAAAGAAATACATCAAGCTTCCGAAATGCTGAATGAATTCAAAACAATATACAGCCATGCAAAACAAGACAAAATGAATTATCCTTATTGTACCAAATGAGTTGTAATTTGTTTGTAAAAGGCCCCCACTTCCCCCAGCTTTTTTTTACTTAAGCCCTTTTCAATTCAAGGCACTGTAAAGAATTTTGCAACCAGAGAAAGTCCACAGTTCTGTGGCATAAGGAGATTTAAACTGCAACAAACAGTTTTAAAATTAAAAATGTTCAACCTTTAAGGTGAAAATTATAAATGTTAAATATTACATTGGTGGGAAATCTCTGTATTATTTAGAAGAATTGCTTCATTAAAAGGAATGAAGTTTAATTACATGAAATATGGCAATGGGTTTCCAAAGAAAAAGTGCCAATAACCTACTTCCCACCATTTCTTTACCTTTTTTGTTTTTGCATTAACATTTTCCCTTTCTTCCTCAAACATTGCAAGTTTCATTTTAAACCTGTAACCAAAACTTATGTCCATTTCTAGTTAACAAATCAGTTCCATCTTCATGATTTCCTTTAGTGTCCCAAACAACTCCGAAATGCAAGTTATTATTTTCTCTTCAGAGAAGGTAAATAACTTCCCCAATGACAGGCCATCAGCAGTCCAATGAAGACATGAAGACCCAATATCTTCATTGGTCTGCTGATGGCCTGTCACTGGGAAAGTTATTTATATGTGGCTCATGCTCAACCTCGGGAAGACACTGGATTTTATCAAACACCCAATACCTCTGAAAACTAGTGGTCACCAAACTTGCAGGCCTCTGGTGTAACCCTCTGTGGCTAAAGCCAGGCTATGTTTTCACCAATCCCCATCTCTTTCTGCCCCTGACCACCTAGGAATCTGAAATTCCCCAACCTCCTTTGCAGTCATGGGATCATATGACTAGGATTTGGCCAATAAAATGTGAGCAGAAGTAATACTTGCCTTGTCCAGACCTGGCTCTTAAAATTTCCCATGTAATCGTCTATGCACTCTCCTTATCCTCTTTGATCAGCCTGATACCAGTATCTAGTGAACTCCAAGGTCCTAGGGGATAGCAGACCTGAGCCATGGAAGAAGCCAGGCTAGGAGAGCCCACCCACATTGCTCTGTGACACCAGAGGGTAATAACCCTCTGCAGTGTTAAGCTACTGAAGTTTGGGGATTGTTTGTTCCAGCAATTAGCATACCCTGACTAATGCATCTTCCAAAACAGACTTCCGTGAATTCTGGCGCTATGATTCTATCTTCCAAGTAAAGCAAACATACGCAGTTAGAGCTGGCACCAGTCAGAATTGTGAAGCAGGGGAAACTGGTCTTTGAACTATCCTTCTTTCCCTTTCAGACTTGTTTTCCCCTCTTAGCATTTCCTCCCTCTGAGCACCAAATGTTCTCAGGCTGCTCAGTCTCGTCTGTCTCAAGAAAATAGACTCAAGATATTCATTATCCATTCTTTCTCTTAACCATTACCTTTTGAATACCACCCATGGTGGTGTGGTGAGCTGCCTGCTACCTGGGCAATTCTGAAGAAAGTGTTTAACATCTCACATTGAATGTATCCTCATCTGTAAAATGGGAATGACTGTATTTACCCTCCAGTACTGTTGTGATGATTACAGACAACAAGGAAAATGTTACCACGGAACCTGGAACACAGTAGGAACTCAAAAAAAAAGCAAGGGGGTGGGGGGAGGATACTGTGTGTATTACACTTATTGTTATGGTCATAGCATGGTATTTGACACCAAAAGGATACAAAATGTACATAAAATAGGATGCTTTCTCTCTGAAATATATAATCTAGATTGGGAAGAAAATCCTATGAAAATAAAATACAGTATTTGGTTACTAAAACAAACATAGCAGAATTTTTGAGAAAGGTGAGTTATATGGGCTAGAATCAACACTGGCAAGGTACTGGTGATTTAGGACAGAGTGATATTAAATTTCAAAGGGGCCTAACAGAAAGGTTCATGATTAACCTAAGGGAATAAACTGCTACACCTCAACATTTTTCACGTCACATTGTGTAAGGTGGTGCCCTGTTCCCGGTCTCTTTATTGATTCAGTTATTAATTCTGTGTCAACCCTGATACAGATGTCACTAAAATCAAACAAACTCTAGTATAACAGTGGTGGGAGACAAGGATTGATTTTACTTTGTACAAAATCTGGCATAGGCCAGGCGTGGTGGCTCATGGGCCGGGTGCGGTGGCTCACACCTGAAATCCCAACACTTTGGGAGGCTGAGGCGGGTGTATCACTTGAGGCCAGGAGTTTGAGACCAGCCTAGGCAATATGGTAAAACCCTGTCTCTACTAAAAATACAAAAAATTGCTGGGCATGGTGGCAGGCGCCTGTAATCCCAGCTACTTGGGAGGCTGAGGCAGGAGAATCACTTGAACATGGAAGGCGGAGGCTGCAGTGAGCCAAGACTGCGCCACTGCACTCCAGCCTGGGCAACAGAGTGAGACTCCATCTCAAAAAAAAAAAAAAAAAAAAACACTGGAATGTATCTAATTTGGAAAGAAGGAAAGCAGTGGCTTCCTGGTGAGCTCTCCGGCATTATACGTGTATTTCTCTAGCTCCATGTTCAATTTTGTAACACACTGGTAACTCAGAACTGGCACAATGTTGGGAGTATTTACACCATGGAAATTGGCAAACATGACAAATAATGGCTTTTATTCTTTGAAAAGGAGGTTATTAAACATTTACCACCATATCAATGAAAACAATCATTCATTGTGAGGTATTTGTACTCAAATTGCTTCATTTCACTTTCACAGCCATTACTCAGGTAGACTGTATTATCCTCATTTTACAGATGAAAAATCAGGCCTCATAATGGTAACTGATTGGCAAGAAATCCTGTTGTCTGTGCTCCCTGCACGAAAAACCAGGTTGTTTACAAAAGTGAAGAACACCTGGATTTCTTTTTGTCAGTATATCAAAAAGATATTCCCATGAAGACAGAAAGCTATACTTTAAAAACATCTAAATTCAGGCAGTACTCCTCCCAAAACCTTTAATTTTCTACTCTGCTTCATTTTGTTTCTCTACTCATGTAACTCTTCACTTAATCAATATATACTTCGTTTTTACCACCCTCACTTCTAGACGTCCCATTCAACATTTTGGACCTATGTCCTTCCAAGAATTACCCCTTAACAATGTCTCAAGAAATAGACTTGTGCCTAATGAATGGGATATGTTATGAACAATCTTTTAATCAGTGATTCTTCATACACCTGTTCTCACCAAGGTAGTCTATTCCATCTTGGGCTGAGCTATAGTTACAACGAGCAAGTATGGGTTTAGAAAGAGCTGGGAGACTCCTTGAATTCAGATGAGGTTTCTGACATTTATTCAATAATGACTGTTGTCAACAGCTAGCATCAGGATTGGAGAAGGGCCTAGGGGTGAGAAAAGCCAGAAAACTTCAACAGGTATCAGATGCAACCTGAGATCCAGTGGATCTACCATATTAGCAAGGACAAAAAGGTTCTTTGTACCCCTCACCTCTGACACTTCCGTGTCAACTTCACCCTAAAGCAGGCTTCTCTCATGGTCATAGGATTACAGATACACTTGCTTCCTCATTGACTTTCAATGGGAGCAAGTTCAGTCTATAAAAGAGCAAAATTCCTGCTGAACTTTGTCCTGATTGGGACCATCATGGAACAATCCCTAAAGCCAAAAAATACCATGCATGGATTTGCTTAGGCCTGCATGACCCAAATTAATCACCGTGATGAGAGGGATAGGATTACCTTGATTGTTTTAGTCCAGTCACAGTAGTCCACCAGGGATGTAGTGATCCCACACAAATCACACAGATAGCACACACTGGGGAAGGAGTAGAGTATACAGTAGTGAGACAACCACAGTTGGAGACAGCGCCCCAAGAACCACTGGCATATGAATAGTGTACAGTGTATTGCTTAAGAGGTCTTTGTGAACAGACATGCAAACTTCCTCCTTCAGATACTTCAGTCTTCCTATTGATGTCAGGATTAACGCAACTTTCTTAATTGTGAACATCAAGGTCATCCTGATAACATACCCTCACGCCCTCGTGTTCTCTCTTCCAGTTACCTTGATTGCCTTTGACAACACTCAAGTACTTCATTGGCCCTTCTGCTGTAGAACTTGAACACGTGGTTCCTCAAATATAGTACTTTCCTCCCAACTCCCACCACTCCACTTTCCTACTATGACTATTTCACTCCTGTATCAACTCTGTTGAATCATCATTTCCTTGGGTCAGCTTTCCTTGTCTCCCCTGACTAGCAATAAATGTCCTCCTCAATCAAGTGTCTTGTCCTTCTCCTTCATTGGACTTGTCATAGATGTAATTTTACATTTTTAGGATTATCAAGTAATTTCTTGCCCACTGAAGAATAAGCTGCGTAAACACAAGGGCTGTGTCTGGTTTGCCTTCCATCCCACCCTCAGTACCCAGCACGGGCTAGGGGCAATAAGATGTCCTCGGCGACTCTTGGTGAAATGGATGGCTGTGTCTTTAGCCCCTCAAAAGGGCCGTCCATACAAAATATATCCAAAATGCCAGCTGCATTCATAAAGTTACGAACCATTCTGCAGAGCTCCTGTGACTTTGAGAAGAATATCTAACATGATGAAAATGTATAATGAGTTTTCACCTTGTCCACTGTTAGCTAGAGAAACTACAACCACAGGTATGCTATAAAGGTTAGCTTGGCACAGTACATCTTTTCTCCATAATTTAAATACTCGTTTGTTTCACAAATATGCAAGTACAGATTAAGATTCAGCAAGAAATATGCAGATCAGTCCTCTTAACACATTGAAACACTTCACTTGCCAGTCACATGACCAGATGGAGTTAATGTACAAGTCTCAAGCTCAGTGATTTCTATAGTAAAAATGCAGTGAAACAGTCAGGCTTCATGTATGCTTTATCCCCTGACAGAAATAATCTCTTATATGGTCATTGTAAAGGGAAATATTTGCCTCTTTATGCTCACTTTGATATGCACCCTAGTGATTTGATACATATTATATAATCATTGGCCTCAGGACAGAGGAGAAAACAACTGTTACCTCTACAGTGAAACAGCTTTCGGTGATCAGGTGATAGCAAGATAGAAAGTGGGTTAGGCATTCTGCGTCACTTACTTGGATGGCAGTTACAGCTCAGCATTTTTTGGAAAACCTTTCCCCTGTAACCTCCCCATTGATGAACAACAGTACCATTAATATTTAAAGTTCTGCTTCATTTATAATAACCAGAACCACCACGCTAACAATAAATACCCTAGAGCAGTTTACTGCTTTAGATTTTTCAAAGCACTTTCATGCACAGTATTTCATCTTCCTTTACAACTTTATACATCAGAGAAAGTCAGGGCTTGGCCCAAGTCCTCAAGGCAAGTTTTTGGAAAAGCTGGGAGGAGAAACTATAATTTCTCCTTTCAACCTCTTTCCAAACTGCCTCTTACCCATTTTCTTATGTTATGAGAGAGAAGTGACATCTGCAGAAAATGGAACTCCAAATTTGGATGAAAGATGTTCTCTGCAGAAAAAGTTAACTTTCCTCTTTCAAATTAATTATTCAGAATCCCAATTTCCTAATTATAAGGGCTTTTCTTTTGGGTTAAATATGCCCCACAGAAAATCGCAACGGTTTAAATTAATACTGACTCTGAGAAGCATTTTAAATTCATTTTCATAGACTTTTTTCCTCTTTCTCTACCCAGAAACTTAGAGAATATGTTTAAATTAAAGATGCATTTGAGAGATGACAATTCATATCACTTTGTAAGCCATACCTGAAAATTCTCCAAGGCAAGAATAAGTAATCAAACCTATTAACAATTCACTTATGAAGAAAAGTGCTGCTGTAAATAATGAGTTTAGGCAAAGTCTATAGTTCGGTCCAAGTTGCTAAAATCTCATCTTTTTCTTAATTGTGCATGGCAGTGGGGCCCATAAGTAAACTGAGTGGGGGCCATGGAAACCAGTCCTTGTGTGGACAGAACATCTATTATAAAGGCTCACTCACATGGACTTAAGCATATGAATGTACCCCATGTGTTGTGGTAGAGAAACTAACACAGATTTAGATAAATTTTAAAAACACAAACATGACTTCCTTTTTTATTCAGAATGTGAGTTTATCAGAAGATACAATGACACTGTTAGTTCTGCTGGTCCAATATCTATTTTTCTCTTCTTCCTTCTTAGTAGAACGTGCAGCAGTTTTTGGTATAATTGCTATTTGTTCACATAGCCACCACTCCTCCTAGTGGATCAGGAACAGGTGACCTCATTTCCAGTTCCAGAGGGAAACCCCCAAGTCCGGCAGCCAATCACACCCCTTGCCTTCCCCAGGCCAGGTAGTGGTTTCAAAATGAGCACTAAAACACAAAGATGCAGCCTCTGCTGGGTTCTTAGAAACATCTCCCTACTCCAAGGAAAGAGACACATCAGTAGATGACCACTTATCCTCTTTGATGATTTTACTGTTTGGATGTAATGCCCAGAATCAAAGCAGGAATTTCCTTATCATTCCTAGGATGAAAGCAGTACACAGAGGAGGGAAACCACCAGAGATTTTGGAATAGGTAACATAATGTAATACATTTCCCTATGTTTAAGTCCATTTAAGTCAGGGTTTTCTTTTGTTGCAGCTGAAAACATCCTAAAATAAACAGTAGATCTCCTCCTCTACCAGCACCCCAGTAGGTTTACGAACTTACTGCTCACTGAGGTTCTTTAACAAGAAATACCAACTGTGGATAAATCTAGACTTCATCTATCCAGCGGCAATCCTCTCCTGGCCACTCATTTTTGTCTAAGCCCACAGAAGCATCATTTTCATGAAATATATAAGTGACATGCTGCATAATTCCCCCACTTAACCCTTCTCTGATCTGTGCATGCATCTTTGCTCTCACCTCTCCTGGTCCCTGTGGCCCTCACATGAATAGAATCAGCCAGCAAATACCTAATGAGCACTTAGCACAGGTAACATTAATGGCTACAAAAGGTACCTAAAAAGCATTTTTTCCTTTGGATTTACCAATATCATACCTACACACATGCCACATACACAGCCTACGGACTGCAGAATTTTCCTCATGTATTTAGCTATATGCATTTTTCTGGGAAGAGAGTCTATAGCTCATGTCGGATTTTCAAAGCAGTCCCTGACTTGATGAAGGTTAAGAACCTCACTCTGGATCAGTTAGCATTTGGCAAACCACACTGTCTGCATGTGTCACACACAGAATGTGTTCCTCAGAGCTTCATATTTCTTGCTTGAGGCAAACCATCTTTAAGTATTAATAATACCGAAGTTTTGCGGTATTTTGGACTAAATAAAATTTTGTGGGCTCTCCTGGAGCCTCAAAGGCCATTTACATTTTCATTTCAATAGAAGGAAAAATAAATCCTACTACTTAGAAATATGGGACAGAACCTAACTTTCTGTTTGTACCTCTCCAAATAAATTATGAATCCTGAGGTCAAAATTTAGTTGAAGAGACAAAAAGTCTATTTGAAAAATAACTAATACAAGGAAAAAGTTTTAAGTTTAAGCTACAAATGGTAAATAAACATCAAGGGATTGTTACTGAAATAGTTTTTGAAAAGGAGACGGAAGTTTCCCTGAAGCAGGACTCTTAAGAAAAGGCAAGAAGGAAAGCCGGGCATGGTGGCTCATGCTGCCTGTAATCCCAGCACTTTAGGAGGCTGAGGTGGGCAGATGGCTTGAGGCCAGGAGTTGGAGAACTGCCTGGCCAACAGGGTGAAATTCCATCTCTACTAAAAATACAAAAATTAGCTGGGTGTGGTGGCGCACACCTGTAACCCCAGCCACTCACGAGGCTGAGGCAGGAAAATCACTTGAACCCGGGAGGTGAAGGCTGCAATGAGCCAACATCATGCCACTGCACTCCAGCCTGGGTGACAGAGTGAGACTCTTGTATCAAAAACAAAAAACAAAAAACAACAACAAAAAGAAGACAAGAAGGAAATCAAATATTGAAGAGCACAAAGAAGTGAATTCCCAGGTGTGGCCAGAGAACAGGTGAAATCGTAGAGCCCAGGTAGCAAAAGGGTAACGCTTTAACTCAAGACGCACAGAAAAATCAAGACCAGTCTTATTTCACTGAAGAGTGAGTCTAACAAAGTCGTGAAAGGTGAGAAGATCTGGAACTTCTCCATAGGAATGCTTCAAAACATTTTACTTGACCTCACTCAATGTAACTAACTGCAGCCTTTGCCAACCCCCTTCCCTCCTTTCCTTTTTTAACTACCACCTCTCATAATAAGGACCTGAAAACAGGTTCCCTAACTTCAGCAAAGGTGCCCACTCCAATCTATTATGAGCCACTGACAACTGTCACTTCTCCATACAAAAATCTTCAGCGGCTCCCTATTGCTTTGGGTATAAACTTAAAATTCCTTAGGCTAGCATTTAAGGTGCTCAGGATATGTGCGTACCTTCTTCTCATGTTACTTTACATTGGCACTTCCTTCTGTGCCTCAATCACACCAGACTCTTCACCGTTACCTAATATATCCCTGGCAGTGGAGTCTCGTGTCTTTCCTCAACCTGGAAAACATTCTTTCCCACACAACGAATGCATGAAGAACGAATAAATAAATGCATAATGCCATTGAGGAAACATTCACACACAGATATCAATCAATTACATACATACATATACATATATTTATATTTGTTGGTTGGTATCTTTGTTTATTTATCCCCACCAGAATGCAAGCTTCAGAAGGACAGGAACTCTGGGCACCTACGAACCAGGGTTGACACCAATGCCTTGCTAAGGGCTCAATGAACATTTGTCATGTGAAGAAGTGCATTTATTAAACACGAAAATTCAGAATCTTTGTCACAAAAACAGAACCAAATTCATATAGTTTGACAAAATAATCATCAATAACTAAAAGAATGTTTTTAAATGGTGATACAAATATATTATTACAAGATACAATATAATAAATAAGAAAGTATTTTTTCCCAGCAAGAGCTTCCATTGTATGTTTTATTTCTCTAAAACACTGAGTGAGGGGATCGACAAAAAAAAAAAAAAAAAACCGACAAGGACAGGGTAACAACTTGATTTGAAGCATAAAAATTTCTATGAGATGAAATTCACAAATTATTACCCCTTTAAAATGTAAAACAGATTTGAAATGGCATGACTTGACTACTTGATATATAGTTTATTACTGGTTTACCCAAGGGATTGTATACAAAGCTCTCCATTTTCTTAAAAAAAAAAAAAAAAAGTAGAACCAGCTGGTAGATATATACAGTGCCCTTCAAAAGCCCCTGTTAAAGCCACAAATAATTGCAAAACTTGTTCAAATCAAATGGACAATTTATTTTATGTATGATTTTGCAAAGCCTTTACAAATATCCATGGATGGCTTTGCACCCCATTTGAAAGGATTTGCTATAAAACTGCACTGGCATAAACAAACAAAACTATTCTCAATATTTATACTTATAACAAAAACCTATGAGGTTCTATATTCAGTTGTGGTCATGAAAATCCTTACTCCCTGGGTTTTCATTGGCTCTAGTCTAATATACAAAACAAACAGGGTTTTCCGTTTAAATGTGACACACATATATCCTGTTTTGGTGTCCGTATTTCAAGCATTTTTCGAAAATTCAGTCACAAGAGAGAAAAGCAAAGAAATAAATGTATACATTTTAAAACATACCATAGCCTTCTGTAATATAGAAACGATTACATAAACAGGAGTGAAATTGGTTTTTTTAAAGTCTTTCCTCCAAGTTTTTGGCCCCAGAAGAGGTTGAGAATTAGGAGATGGAGAAGAGAGAAAAAAAGAAGTATTGGCCAGTAAAATGCCAAACAAAGCAACTGAGCTAGGATAAAAATTGAAAGGTGTTTGCCAAGACAAAAGCACAACTTAAGCTGCAGCTCTGTCCTCCCAGAGACTACACAGGGCAGGGAGCCTGACGCTACTAACCTAGGGTTTCTAATGATTCCAATCCTGCATCCTCACGTCAGAGGACAGGAAGGACAAAGCAAAGGGCTGTTCAAATAGCCATCACTAAGTAAAACAAGGGACACTCCCCAGGCTCCTGCAGCTTAGGTATGCCTCAGGAACCTTTTGTTGTTATTGTTCTCTTTTTTTCTCTGTCTCTTTTTAATTCAGAACCGTAGCTTCCATGTAAAGAAGAGAAGTCAAAGGAAGGAAAGACTCTCTTTACAAAACAAGCTTTCCAAACACACCTGTCCCCTATTTTGATGATTGTGTGTACCTGTGCTGACAGTAGAAGCATGATTTGTAATCCTCCAATTTATCCCACAATTTCCTGTCACCTAGAATCTCTGTGGCAGTTCATTCTCCAAAGTTCGTACAAATACGAATCCCAAGATTCGTATGACAGAATCCCTCTGTCATGTGGTAGGGGACACATGACAGAGGCTGGTCCAGGGCCACCACTCCCAGTGGAGCCCAGGAATCTGCAGTTACAAAACACATCTAGCATATCAGGATGCGGGGGCACCCACTTTGAGAAGTATACTGGGGCATCAGAGCCACAGTTTTCCTAATTCCAACTGTCCCTCAGATCTGGAGCACTGTTAAAAATACATATTCCTGGGTAGCTCCAAGAGATACTGAAGCAGGTTCTTCTAGATGGGGCCCAAAAGTCTGAATTTCACCAAGCCTCTCCTCTGCCCACCCCTTGACCTCCCCACATACTGTCTGATGGCAGGAAGTGAGCTGTAATCTCTTTCAGGCTCTTTGGGAGGCACGTTGCCTACAAGTGCCACGAGCTGCAGTCAAAGAGAAGATAATAAAGTTCAGAGCCTCAAGTACCAGGCGAGTATCAGGGCGATGTTAATCATCACCCCAAACAAGAAAAGTGGACTCACAGTGCACCAAGAACTCCAGAGAACCGAGTGGTATAAATGATGAAAGTACTGATAATCAGAACTCAGGAGGGGCGACTACGAAAAAAAAATAGCTGAAGACCAAACAAACAAAAAAACAAAAGAAACCTTTTATGAGGGAAAATGATTTGCCATTTTCCACAAGGCAATCTGCATCCTGAACACACAAATAAATGCACCACACAAGAGGACATAATTTTGAAACAGACCTAGAAATCCTCAAGGTTGCTTTCAAATCTCCCCCACAGGACTCACCAACACTCAATGAGAGTCTGTTCTTAAACAACCTGAAACCACGAACACCTAAGCACATGTGAAATATCAAAACAAAACACTTCCCCCACATCCCAATCCCGGCTCGGTGATGAAAAGCAGTCGTCATTTGATTCAATCAGATCACATTCAAAGCAGGTGGTTCCAAGCATTATTTGAGCACACAGTGCCAGCTCCTTCTCCACATGCACCAAAATACATGCGGATACTTTTTTAATGACACATGAAGTATTAGAACGGTTTCAAACCTTTTTGTGGGTAAACTTTAATCCCCACATTTTTAGTCAAAAAGCATAAAGAATATCTTACTGAGAAAATGTGCCTCAGAAGAGCAGCAAAGCATAAGGAAATACCAAGAAATTAAAATAAGAGTTGTGTGAAGTCTTCATATCAAAGCCAGTCAAAATGGGATTTCTGCGGTTATTTTGCCTCTCTTTGGCAGGCTCCTTTAAAAAGGCAGATTCAAGATTCTTTTTATTTATTTAGATATATTTATTTATATTTGCAAATTAGATGCGAAAACAGCAACAAACGTGGGCTAGAGAGGCACGTATTTCTGAACTCCAATCCCTTTCTATTTATTAACTATATGGCAGGAGTAATATACTTAATCTTGTAGCTCAGTTTGCTCATCTGTGAAATGGGAATAATATATATTGTTTGACAGATTAAATGAGATTACTGATGTACTATACTTAGCAGAGTATCATACACATTGATATGAATAGTACATGCAAGTGTTTATTATCAACAACTGCTGAAATTAACCTTTATTTGACAAAAATTATTTAGACAGTTTGATTTAGAATGGAGCAAAAAAAAGAAACTGAATAATCACATAAAGTATGACTTAATAACTTATTGTGTAGTTCAGGCACGTTAGCAACCTCATTAAAGGCAGACACCATTTCCTCCACTTTCTCCATAAGGCCAGAGAAAGGAATACGGAGATGACCTGACCATTCCACATAAGTAAGTGCTTAACAAATTCTTCAATTTAAAAATAAATCCCATTTGGACTGCACCAGTATTTTTACGAACATCTTCAGTGCGGTATAGAAATGTTGACATAGAAAAGGAATGACTGAGAATGCTATTTAGTTGAGAGAGATTAGAGAAGATATTGGAACAGTATTAATGGAAAGGTTAAGAAAAAGCAAGGAGAAAAAAGGAAGTCTTTCAAAAGATGATTTTCCATTAAACTTCAGTTGATTATGGGGGAAAAAAAATCCAGGCTATTAGTCTGCAGTGTTGGTTAATAGTTTTCCTTATTTTGAGAAAACAATGAAAACTAATGAGTTACATCCAGCAGCTTTAAAAAATGAATTCTGTGCATAATTCGCAAGCCCTTCACCACATGCCTCTATGCAGTCCTTGTTTTAGTTAAGGTTTCAAATTAAGGTTATTATTTATGAGAAAAAGTTGGAGAGACATTAAGAGCTATAACAATTCCCCCAGACCATCATGGGGGCGGAACGGCGGTGGTTCCATTCACAATGAATGGAAGACATACTCCAGGCCAAATATTTAAACAGGGGTGCAAAGGATACACACACAGCAATCCGCAGGCACCTGTCACTGCAAAATTCAACACTCACACAATCGAAAGGGCATTTGTGTTCACAAATCAAGTAATTATATCCCTAACTATCCATCTGCATATGCAATTACCCAGTCTGTTGCACAGAGAAGCAGATTTTTGCAGGTGTTTCCTTACCATCTTTCCTTCAAAATCCAGTTGCCCTTTATGTCCCCAAATCTGGGCACATACCAGTTCTCTAATTGAATCTTCCTGGCACTGTGGTGAGGATCAAGTGTTATGTTTTCACATACTGCGCTCACACACAGAAGATTTTGTAATCTAATCAGGCTCTTGCTCCCGATCACCACTTAACTAACGGTTTAATGGGCTCCGTTTACACCTTGATGTTAAAGCATGTGCAATGTGCCTCATGACTTTTTTGATGAATCTGTTCCTAGGTTCTCTGACACATTCCAATTTTGCATATGTACTTTAAAAAATCTCAGCGTTAAAACTCTGGTATGCCAAGTAAAGTTAAATAAACAGAATGACAAAGCAGTAGACAGAGAAAATGAGCATGTGTGGTTGAGGGCAGTGCATTTAATCAAAAAGGAGCTTTTTTGAATTTTGGAATCATAGAAATTCAAATTGCAAAGTGTTTTCTATACTCAGAACTTGTTAAACATTTTGTTCCGATTGGTGCAAATTGTGCGTCTGTGCAGTCCTATTATACTTGAGAAATCAATAACTTCTCAGCCCTGAGGACATCTAGGGACCAGTTCCCCTTTATGTCAATCTCAGACCTAAGTTAATCTCAGACTCAGCTTCATAGAATCTGAGGAACAGGACATCAGATGGCATCAAATCCAATAATCATCACAGGAATCGAAACCAAGGTCCAAGTAAGTGCAAAGATATCCCATGTCTCAGACTGTGCTTAAAGGATTGATTCTAGAACCTTCATATGTTTGAGAGTATTTCTAACTTTAATTTCTTCACTGTTTGAATTTAATGTTCATGTTCTGCTCCAATCATTTATATGCATGCTTCTTTAATTTCCTAGATTTTCCTGGATGTATAGTTAAACAACAAAGTCTATTTAAAATAGCAGTAATTTGCAGTTCTAGAAAAGAGAAAAGTTGGGGGGTCAAACTTCTTTCTTCCTTACAGAAGCTTCTAAAAACATAATTAATATGTTCTTTTTAACAAATATTCTACACTACCTTTAAAGCATTGTTATTTAGATTTGAACAAGACACAGATTATTTTCTACTTGCTGTAAATTAGGCAAGCCTGCCAGGCAGGGAGACAACCAAACCTACAGCTCAAGTCTCCTGACTTCTTGTCTTCATACCAAGGGTGAGATATTGCTGGTCCTGAGATAGATCTTATTTGCCCTGCACAGGACTCTTGGAAATGCTGACTGAATGAATGAGGGGGCACGCATGCCCCAGTTGCCCTAAACTCACCTCTCCTTAACATCTGCTTCACTCATTCATACGATCTGGCTAGAGCCCAAAGTCAGGTGCATTGTCAAGGCTGTGCTCTATACTCATTGGTCACCACTGTGACCAAACTGTTAAGAGGGTAAGAGAAGGAGACACATACACATATCCACCAACACCTCCACCCACAAAGACAGGCCTCTCTTGGGGAATGGACAAAAGCCATTGATAGAAGCCAATTTCACATCTCCATTGACGTAGCTACCAGTATCTGAGAAGATACAGCTATTATTTGGTATTAAAATATTCAGGTAGAGGACCTCCGTATCTGTTCACATGTTACAAGTAGTATTTTTCAAGATGACAGGACAGTTAGCGTGAGTGGCACAGAGACCCTAGAAAACTATCCTAAACAAAGTCTATTTTAAAAAACAAGAAACTAAATACCACTACCAACTTGTTGAAAGGCCCTAATTTAAAAAACCTTTTGGGCTAAATTAGCATTTCACAAAACTGTCTTCTGCAGAATGTTCCACATGGGAGGTATTTCATGAAAAAAGGAGTTCTCTGGTCAAAGCAATTTGGGAATCATTACAAATAATATCACTCTCTAAGGGTGTTTTAAAATATTTAATGCAGAATGGACTGAAAATAAAATTTCTATTAACATGTCTTGAAACAAGCTTTTTTTAAAAATGCTGGTCTACATGATTCTTTCAGAAGGCTCAATAGGAAAAGGGGAGTAATGTAAATGATAAATTACTGTTTTCTGAATTATATGAAATACATTAAAAGCTAATAAATGGAATATAGTATAGGCTTCAATATTTACACATCTCCTTGATAATTCTTGAACACAGAAAAAGGTGGGAAAATTAATTTATAAATTATTTGATGAATCTTATATTAATATATTGTTCACTTAAGTTTGTGTAAATTAATACACAATTACACAAATACACAAAATACATATCCCAAGTAAAATATCCAAAGACCAAAATGCCTTTGTCTCTCTGCAAAAGATGTGACAGTAGGTTCTTGCCTTCAGTTTCTGTAGTCTACAGTTTCTGCAGACTAGTTAAGCCAGTCCTTAATCCAATTTATTTCCCCAGGTCAAAGATCCTGCACCTGTCCCATCAACCCAAATATAAACAGCAAGATATATTTCACATACATTGAAATAATGTGAGGTGGTGAAACCAACAGGCTTAGAAGATTGAAAAATATTGGACTTGAGGTCACGCTTGATTTTGTAAATGTTTTCCTCATTCTTATATTACTTTGCATTTACTACCCTATTTAAATATTATATTCTTAAATAACTACTCCAGTCAACACTGACAGCTAGATTTTTACTTCTCTGACCAAAACATAGCAATTTGTTTGAAATATTATGGACACACACACACACACACACAGATTAGTCAGGCATGTACAACCAGGAAGAAAAAGAAGTGAAGCAATTTTAGTCAATAAAAGCTCTTCTCCAACTAATAAAGTAACCACAAACTGTACATATATTCTATTTGAGAAAAAAAAAATGAAAAACTGTGGAATCACATGAAAGGTGGTTTGGATGCACGCAGAGGAAAAATGGCCAGTGAGAATAAAGGGACTTCTCAGCTAAACAGAGAGTCTTTTAAGATTAGTATTATGATTTAAGTCTACTTCAAAATGGTTTCAGCCTTATTAAAATTACATTAAAACTAGCCCTGATGCATTTGCATTTAAAGGGTTGCCTCACACTACTTAGCAGGCGCTGAATTCAGTCCCCATTGATTTATAGTATTAGGGCACTACAATCACAGACATTTCTCAGGATAAAGGACAATAATACCCTGACCAAAAGGGTTTAAGGATGCAAGTCATCAGGAACGTGAATAAGAGAACTACATTTATTTGCACAGCAGAACACATTCACCTGCAACATTATAACAACCCAGAGAATGCTAGACAAGGGAATTACTCTTCTATTGTATGGAATCCTTACCAGTAGGACCACATTCAATCAGGAACATTGTACCCTTGTAAGAACATAAATCTTGAAAAGGAAAGAGATAATAAACTATTTTGTTATTTTAAAGCGTCTCAGTTCAAGTTATTAACTTTGATCCTTTCAATCCTATACTAATAGAAAGGAGTATCTTATTGCAACATCTATAAAGATCTGAAACAGATAATGAAGCCTTTCTTTAAAAAAAAAAAATAAAGAAATCTACACAAAGAGACACAGCTCAAAGAAATGGGAGTCTTTACTTTCTTTTAAAAGACTATAAATGCATTCTTAGGTCTGGTTCTTTAATCATCAAGAGCTCAACCACAGGGTTACTGGTTTATTATTTTAACCAATTCACAACCTGTTTGATTCAGACTGTTGACTCATTTAAGCCAATAGATAGGCTGTTTCAGTGTTTTGCACCAAGTGACTTATCAAAAACCTACACTAACATGAGAGAATCAAAGGCCAGAAGTAAAGCTCCCATTTCTGTCACACTTCGCCAGCCCACAAAGTCGGTGGAGAATATAAGAAGGTATTTGGGAGAAAAAAAAGGTATTTGAGGTACAAAAGTTGGATACTTGGCCACTTATTTCTACTCCAACTGTAGAATAATTTAACTTTTAAATCTTGTCCTAAACATACATAGATGTGAAAGAACTTTAGAAGTTCAAAGTGTCACACAAAATCATTATAATCATTTAATTATGAGAGTTGTTCAGCAAGTACAAGGTTTTATGACAGCTAATTCTGTTCTGCAGTTTAGTTATTAAAAAGAAAAATGTGAATCTAAAAATTCCTGGGCTGCAAATAAATATATTTTTAAGGACAAATGTTTTTAGGAACAACCAAATCAGTTTTTGGAGATGTCACACTTTGTACATTAGTTTCAATATCAACACAGAAAAATACACATTTAACAGGCATGACAAAAAAGGACAACAAATAAGATTGATGTTGCAGAAAACAACGTCAAAAAATTGTATGCTAGGCAGCAATTCCTTTAACAGCAATATAATCTAGACCTAAGAAAAGAGCCATTTTACACTGCTCTTTAATTATGAAAAGGAATTTATGTTCTTTTTTTAAATGTTGATTTCTGAATCACATGAATAATTCAGGATCTGTCCTTTACATGGAGGTGAGTGGTGAGGTCTTTTTAATTGAGGCAGGAATCATTTCCAAGAGTCATCTGAGTTCTTCCCCATTTTTTCCTTTCCTAGGTTTGGGCATCAGGAGTTATCTTCAGGTTTTCTCTTCGTCTGCTTCCTAGTGTATAACTCCAAGCCTACTATACTGTGATACATAAAACCCAGAGATGTGGGAAATGAAAATGGGAGCAACAAAACCACTACAGCGTAAGCCTTTAATGCAAGACGGAGGAAGGAAAGTAAATGCTTAAAGTTTTCATACAGCTAACTCTGTTGATAGCTGCCAAGTAAAGAACCTAAATTCAAGTGCTTTATAATTGTTACAAATTGTGCCAAAGTACAGCGTGTTACAATAAATTATGAAGCTTATCTAAATTATAAAAGTAATTAAACTTTCCTCAGATACTCATAATTC
Source organism: Nomascus leucogenys (assembly GCF_006542625.1). NCBI lineage: Eukaryota > Metazoa > Chordata > Mammalia > Primates > Hylobatidae > Nomascus > Nomascus leucogenys. The sequence goes on along the minus strand of NC_044384.1, from coordinate 24,188,744 downwards.
TGCCCTCCATAAATTTTCTGTTCATTGCATATTCAACACCTATGTGTTCCAGTAAAACAAAGAAAAACTTAAAAAAAAAAAAAACCGGAAGAAAGAAAAGAACAATCTCCTAAGAACGATGATGCACAAATAGGCATAGAGCATAATCTAAATTGCAGAAATGCATGAACAGTTCCTCTCAAGATCTTCAACCATAACAAATGTTAATAAAAATATTTATACTAGAAACAATTCTCAGAGCTTTTTTGAAGTTGAAGTTTTGTTTTCCTCTTATTATTATAGACATTTATTTTAATATGAGTTTTCTCTTCCATCCCAACATTTCCTACTGCTGCATGATGCCATAAATCTTTGTTAGTATATTACTGTACAATCTGTCACAATAATAACAAAAATAGTGAAAGCCATAGTAACCCAGTTATATAGTCCTTGCCACTTGTAAGAGTCCCAACTTCTTTATATACTCTAAATAGTAGAATATATACAGGATCCATCAACTGCTGAAACACAGCAGTCTACAATGGAATACAGCTGCTGCTGAGAATCAAACTGAACAAGAGCTGTACAATTACAAAAAAAAAAAAAAAAAGTTTAAAGCCACGAGAGAATATATGGAGGATACCATTTCCAAGTTTAAATTTAAAGAAAGACCAAAAATGGCATCTTGATACTCGTAAGGCAAAAAACATCGTTCTTTCTAAAGGTTCAACCATATTTCCACTGGGAGCAAATCAGCCAAGCAGGTGTGTTAGTGATGTAGCAAACGCTTGTTCTATTATAAATATCTTCAATAATCAGTAAACATGATGAACAAATTTTTTAAACGCATACAGGTTAAAGAACAAGTTTGTCAAAAGGTCCCCTGAATTTTGTTTGATTTTTGTTTGGGTACCTAGTTTCTCAATCCTAAATTAGGCACTTCTATTTCAGTATATATTCCAATTTAACAAAAACATTTATTTTATAAACAGAAAAGGAAATGAGCTTGAATAAGATATATTTATGCAATTACCATATCTAATAGTCAATTACATGTCCTTACATGAACAGATAAATAATATATGCACATACATTTATCAATCTTGTCTGTGAGGGAAAGAAGAGAGAAGAAATTAAAAGAAGAGCAAACTATTATACACGGCATGCAGTTTTCATTATTTCATATTTGCATAAGGGGATGGAATATTTGTCTTCAATAAGGCTACAAATTACAAATGATTAGTTCAGATCTTTTTAAACCAAACTAAAATATACAAGTTATTAAGTATATCATTCAACCTAGCAGTTATATTTGTTATAAATATTTACCTTATTTTCCTTATTTTATAAATTAAAAGCAGGAGGAATGTTTGAGTTCATGTAAAGCTAATAAAACATTAATTATTTAAAGATCAAGTTAAATATGTTTTAAAAACAGAAGACCTCATAATATCCAGTGGGGGGAAAATTATGAGAAGTGAATTGGAGAATAGGATCAGATCAGATGTACTGTACTTTAAAGTATCCATTAACTAAAGCTACATGAAATTGGAAGGGGAAAAAAAAAAAAAACCTCTGACATCCATATGAATACCAAATTAATTCATTATGATCAGTGCTACTACAATGAACACAAAATTAATTCATCACAGTGGAATACACAAAGCACTACCCACTTGTTATACCTACTGACAAAAAATAATAGGACGATTATCCTCCACCAGGGTGACACACGTGGCCATGGGCGCTGCCGGCTTGTCAGTCACACAAGTGTTTCCTTCCCTGGGAGTCTACACCAAGATATTTTTACAAGGAGGCTCTTTATCAACCACATTAAATGAAGCATAAGATGTGAAGACCTAAACTACCAATGGTTTTCCCTCCTACTGTTGCTCCCTGTCAGGGCTGGGTCCAGGGTTAAGCAAGTAAAGCACCTGGGGGCAATATTTAGGGGGGTGCTCACACACTCAGACTTCTGCAAGCGATGGCCCTCGCCTTACACAACCCTGACAGTGAGTCCCACAGCCCTACACATCGGTAAGCCTAGACTTTAAAGCATAATCACCTCCCTTATTTGGGGGCCCAGTGTTCCTGCCATACCAGAGTAGACCAGCCAGTCCTAACACCTGCTAGTGTCATGACCATGGTCAGCGTCTTCTCTAAGGCAAGCGCTCTGGATGTCAGTCTCTTACGAAAGCCTTATGTAAACTTACGAGCATGAGACCAACCATTAGGGTTCTGGGGTCTACCACAAGACTTCACCATAAGATACGGAAAAATCAAGATGACTTCGTGAATCCCCCCTTTTTACCTCCTCCGAGTCTCTAGTGAAGAGAAATGGCTGCTGACTTTTGTTTCCCATGCCATCAGAGGTACAAGGGCCTGGCACCTGAACCTCTGGGGCTCTGCCTACTTCCACTTCTAGCATCAATGGCTTAGTGTTGTTAAGAGTGTCTTTGCTCAGTAACTTCAAGGGAACTTAGCAGGTGGAAAGTCACACGTAAGACAGGAGAGAATCCTTTCCTAGAGAGAATGAGTTTCTCCTTGGTAACGACAATGTGAAGTAATGTATCTTCTTCCTTTTATTTGTAAGTACCCCTTAAAGTACCCCTTAAATCCCTGTGGGCAGTTAGGAAGTAGAGTTTTCATGTACCATCTATAATACAAGATTATGCTTACGGAAATCTTTCCTCTTTCCCTTGACATGGTGAAAGTTTTTGTTTTTTAGATCTTCAACAATGGGTTCATCTCAGACCCTTTCCCAGAACAGGTCCAAGAAATGCAAATGTTAGCCAATGTAACGAAAGGCATCTATTTAATATCACAAATTGCTAAAGAAGAAACTTGTTTACTCAGAATTTTTCTTGGAGTATACAGGGACTCAAAAGATGGATGCTCCTTCCTTTGCTAAACTGCAATTTTGTTCTTCATCCTTGTTACTTAGCCTTTGTGGGGTGCTCATGCTATACCAACACATCTGCACATCACAGATGTGATAGGTAGGAAGAAACAGGAATATGATACAACGTGAGAGCCTAGCATTCTACTCCCACCTGAGAACAGGGTACCAATAAATGTGAAAGCCTTAGTAGAGGCAATACATTTAAGCTCTGTGTGTGTGGTTAGGGAGGCACAGTAACAGAGGAGTTTTAGCACAGGGTAAAGCATATTCTAAAACAAAACTAGACTTTTTCAGCTAAACCTAGCTCCATCTGTTTATGTAGGAGAGAAGTACTCTAACTTGACTGTACATTAGAATCACCTGGGGAGGTTTTAACTCCCCCCCTCAATTTAATTGGGGGTGGGGTCAAACATCAGTATTTCTTCTCCAAGCTCCCCAGGTGATTCTAATTTGCAGCCAGGTCTGCAAACCACTGATATCGAGGCCAGATGGCCATATATCCTGTACCTGGGGAAAGAGCATTTTTACTATGAGGGGACACAAATCAGTGAATAGTTTCCAAGCCCGGCTGGCTATCTGAATCCTATTGGGAGCTTTTATTAAAATACGGACTACCAGGCCTTGCCTCTAGACCTACTGAATGGGAAGCCCAAAAAAATGAGGTTCAGCAATGTCTGCATATTTAAAAAACATGGCCAGGCACAGTGGCTCACGCCTGTAATCCCAGCACTTTGGGAGGCTGAGGCAGGCAGATCACACGAGGTCAGGAGTTTGAGACCAGCCTGGCCAACATGGTGAAACCCCATCTCTACTAGAAATACAAAAATTAGCCAGGCATGGTGGTATACGCCTGTAATCCTAGCTACTCAGAGGCTGAGGCAGAAGAATCGCTTGAACCTGGGAGGCGGACGCTACAGTGAGCCAAGATTGGGCCATTGCACTCCAGCCTGGGTGACAGAGGGAGACTTTGAGTCTCCAAAAAAAAATCTTCAAATACATTTTGATTGTCATCTGAGGTTAGGACCACCGACCTGGATTAAAGTCAGAAGCTCTTACCCCTAACTCGATTTCCAACAGAATGCTTCATGTTTGGACGAGTAATCTTAGCCTGCCAAAGAATTAGGAATAGCAGGGGAAAGGAGTGGAGGAGGGGAGAAGTATTTAAGAAAAAAATAAAGAGAAAAGAAATTTAAGTGTCCTCTAAGCACCCACAAGTCTGCTTCTTAAAGTGCTGATAATGAGCAGTGTGTGCTGAAAAGACCAATGGAACTAAATTCTGAACCAGTTCATTTCGGCACATCCTGTTTATACGACTATTTAATGAGTCATTCAGCCAGGATGATTTTCTGTCTGAATATGTTAATTGCCATTTTTTTCATAGCTCTCTATTAAACAGTAGAGATAAAATAGGCATGCTCATGTTTTTAAGCGCTATCAGCCTCTCACCCTCAAGAGAGTGGGCAACAGGAGTAAATAAGGGAAAACTTTCTCTTTTTTTAAAGTGTTTAATTCTTTTAACATATATTGGCATTTGGGACCCCACTTCAATTCAAAAGCATATGTTAGAGTTAGCATTAAAGTGAAAATGAAATGAGGTGGTTCTCCCCCATATGCCACTGGCTTCATTATATCACAAAGAATTAGCTCAAATAACAGGGCAACAATGTGAACCTTCTTGCTGATAAATTCTCCTACTCTTAGGTCAGTATGGATATTTGGGGAAAGACAAGTGATAAAGAAACAGAAAAATTCTGACTCACTCTGATATTCCTTCATAAATCAATGTATAATGATGATGATGATTATTGAGAACCTTGGAAGATCTAGGAAATGGGTGAAACGTCTAGTTAGAGATTATGTTTAATGAGTGATTAAAAGAATTCATTTTTATATTTCCTTTATCCCCAGAGGATGCAGAATTTAGAAATGTAAATTCCAAAACAACAACAATGCGAAAAGTGAAGCAATAAACATCAGTGCAAAAAAGCCATATTTTCATGCACATTATCACTTAATAAATCAAGCCACTCTTAATATTCATTTTAGCATTTATGCAGTTTCCAGTGCCTTAATTTTAAAGAATTTACATTAAACAAATTACATATCATTATACTGCATTCGGAAGGGACAAAAAAAAGAACACAACCAACCTTAAGGCCATAACAACATATTTTATTCTTAACGGCTTTGTTTACAAATATTAAATGGTCAAATTAATAGTGTTCTCAATGGCTTTTTGACATCTCAAATTTTTCATAAATGAAAATAAAGCAACCAAAAAGATGAAACTCTAGTGGCCAAGGTTTATTGGTCTTTGTACCTCATTAAAAGGACTTTTATAAATCACGTTTGTTCTTTTGAGTAGCAACTAACACGGCTGAAAAGGACAGGTTGGGTTTTAAAAGAGACAGATATGACCTAAAGGGAACACATTTTACTGTAGTGAAATAAACTGAGGAAACAGTTAGCAGATTAAAAACCCCTTGAAAGGAAGCATCATCTTTGGGAGAAGAAAAAAAAAAAAAAAAAAAAAAAAAAAAAACCTTCGCTGAGGAAAACAGCTGGAAACAGGAAGCTTTTGGGCTTTCATCCTGCCTGCTTTGATTCCACCGCATCCCCATATCATGAAAAGGCAAAGAGACTGATTTCAGCTGTGTCTTCTTTCAACAGAAGGGGGAAAAGGCTTTGTGGAGTGTGAGCAACCCCATCCAGAAGACCCCCGCCCACCCCAATCATACAAACACTAACAGTGAAGTGGAAAAAGAGAAATGGTGATAGATAAGTAGCAACTCACAAATAACATTTTACAGGCTGTAACAATGAAAGGAGAGTATTTGTTCTAACTTAATTGTTTCTCTCAGCAATTCTCATATGAATTTGCAATCCCCTAAGTGAAACACACTAACCAAGGTAGATACACTAACTATGACAGGTTTTCTCTCTCTTCCTTTATGCCTTTCTAACCTGGAATTTCCAGGAATGCATGACAATGAAAAGTTTCCATTTCTGAGATCCACCACATTGTTGTGGTCATTTTTTTTCGTTACAGAGAAAAGGAGTAGATGCTGCAACCCCTTATGGTCTGAAATCTAAAGTCACTGAATTCTGGTTTTCACTACATTTACATATCTAAAGTCACTCTATTTAGAGATCCAAAGACCAATACACGTTTGCTCACTGCAGTTTCATATGAGATGTCCTTTTGGTCATCTCATCTAGATTGTTCCTCACTGCTACCTTGAAAATTTTGTATTCTCATGACATTTAAAGGAGAATGCAGCATAGTAAAGGAAAACTTGGATGAGAAGCTTACATCATCCTTGGTAACTAAATAACAAAGCAGCTCAATAAACAAGATCATACAAATCTAATACACCCAAGTCACAATTTATTCTTCTGTTGCTATTTTGGGATGCCTTTTAAAGTGGGGATTACAAAGCTAGACAATATAGGGGCACATAAATGTAAAACTCTGACTTTGAAACTGCAACCAACGTCAACATAAAATTACTATTTTATTGAGGTATCTCTCATGCTCTTCACAAAGGAGAACTGATTTTCATACAAGTTAAGGAAAGGAACTTATATTCAAGTTACATACAAGTTAAGGAATTAGCTAATTCATTTTTCTAAAACTATTCTTAATAGACAGGAAAATTTCACAGCATAAGAGGTTTCAAGCAGGATATGTAAAATGAATATTAACTTCATCTTAATCGACGGCTTAAAGTAGGTATCTTCAGATATTCAACCTTACAGTGGAACACTTTGATTCCATGGTAACACTTCGATTTCTAAAATGTCTACAGTTGACACTTGGTATGTGCCACCTCCTTACCAATGGATATGAATTACTTTGGATTTATCCTTATTCATTCTAAATGTCTCTTTTTGGAACTGCCTTAGTTACTAGTGCAGCATAGTATAACTTTGAGAATCCTCATGCAAGGTCATTTTAATAGGATACACCGCTAAAATAAAAGTGATCCTCACCAACAAAATAAAATAATTTAGTTATTTGTGTCAAACTTTGAAGGTCTATAGAAACAATGCAGTGGATATCAGAAATAAAAACATTTTATCATCATGCATTCCTGAAAATTCGAAGTTAGAAAGCTGAAAATTCAGAGTTAGAAAGCCTTAAATTCAGTCTAGATTCTCCATATTTTGGGCATCATCAATTTCATCATCATCATCACTAGCCGTCTTCTACACTTATGAACAGAATTTTCACGTATTATTTCATTCATTCTCAAAAGCAACCTAAGAGGAAGGCCAAACAGGCATACTCCTCCTCACAGAATAGATGAATAAACTAAGCCCAAGAGGGTAAACAGAGATTCTACTGACAGCATCCAGATCTCTGACAGAAGTCCCTGTGTTATCCACGAATAAGTACCTAACTCTGACTCGTAACTTCCACCAATACCTAGAAAAATAACCAGCTCAAGCACCACAATTTTCAGGTCAAAGTACAGAATTTTTGTTATTCCTAACACATTCTTGGGGAACTCCGTTTCTTTAGGCAATGGTACCAATATGGCCCTGTAGACTTAACAACATACAGGAGGGAGCAGCGATTGGCATAGTCAACTTTTCTTTGAAATCTATTCTAATGGCCAGGCATTGTGGCTCATGCCTATAATCCCAGCACTTTGGGAGGCCGAGGTGGATGGATTGCTTGAGGCCAGGAGTTCGAGACCAGCCTGGCCAATATGATGAAACCCCATCTCTACTAAAAATATAAAAATTAGCCAGGTGTGGTGGCACATGCCTGTAGTCCCGCTACTGGGGAGGCTGAGGCACAAGAATCGCTTGAACCCAGGAGGCAGAAGTTGCAGTGAGATCGATCCACCTCACTCCAGCCTGGGTAACAGACTCTGTCTCAAAAAACAAAACAAAAAAAAAGGAATCTATTCTAATTGCCCTAATGTACTCCTATCTCTGCTGCTGTCATATGTATTCATTCTGCAACACTTACTGATCATCTCTCAGGTAGCAAGGCCATTGTCAACAATATAAGTCTGAATCCATAAATGCTGCTCCCATGAAGTCTACAAAAAGAAAAGAAATGTATACATGGGAGAAAAGAGAACTCACATCTGTTGAGCATCTATGAAGACTAAACCATTTCCCAGCTCCTTCCTTGAATGCTCACAACAGTTATATGAAGATGAAAACTGAAGAGTGCTAGTTACCAGTAACTTTTGTGGCACTAGGCTCTCCTATGAAAATTAGAAATCCTACTAATATTTGAGTAAAACTAGCTAAAAATTTCAATCACTAAAGTTATCACATGCTAATAAGTATAGACACTATAATTCTTCAATGCTTTAGAGAAAAATATGATTATACCATTAACAATTTAATCTTTTCCTAGTCATTTTAATCTGCCAAGGCTTTTAGAAACAAAATAGAGGCGGCAAATCACTGTATTACCGAACATTGGTATCAATACCAAAAATAAACTGAGGCGCACATACAAAAACTGACAAAGCTATAACATTCTCACTCACGCATATTCACTGCCTCTCTCTGCGTCTGCCCCATACACAGTGTGCCCACACTGCCTCTAATTTGTGTTGTCTGTTGGCAAAATGGACTGTAGTACCAACTTTAAAAACCAATCGAAGTATTAAAACAAAACAGACATCCTCTCCCATATTTGGCAGAAAAACCGTAATTCAAATGTTCCAAGCCTCCCCCAAGAACAAGCAATTATAAGGTGCAGAAAGGCAATGGCTTTAAAACAACATGCTAATCCTAATATTAGTACCTTGAAAAAGGAAAACTGCCAAGATGTTGGAATAGTGCCCAGTTATCCGTCTTACCTACAGCAATAAAACTGTCCTATAAATGTGAACAAGACAGTTAGGATACATTTTGGGGTTAGGTTATTGGCATTTTTTTCCACCTCGCCATTCCCTAGGAGAATAAACCTGACCTACGGAAGCAAAACACAGCAGATGGTAACTCAGCCCAGTACCAAGAGTACTTAGTCAATCCAAATAATTCACACAAAAATGAAGCAAGATGTTCAATGATTTATGGCGCTAATTTCACAAGAAAATTACGGAATCCTTCTCTTCAACAGAGCCACCTTTTTATTGTCATATGCTGGATAGCTAACTAAAGTGTCTAAAAAGCAATATATTATATTACTATCAACAATACATAATAATTACATAATCATTAATAACATAATTATTATAGCTAACACTTATGCTGGGTACTCATGTAAGTAATTTACAAGAAATAACTTATTTAGTCCTCAGTATAATTCTATGAAATAACTACCGCCACTGTACAGATAAGAAAACAGAAAAAATAGCAACCAGAACAAATAACTATGACATGGAGAACCAACTTTCAAATCTGGGAAACATACACTCAGTCCATGTGCCTAACTACTCCAACAGTATAGGAGTGGGTTTAATCTAAAGATTACTGCAAAAATGAAAAATAAAATGTATTTGCATGGAAATAACACTAGACCTGGATTCAGCTGACCTGACCTGTTCGCTGTGAAACCTCAACAGAGACATCTCTTTGAGAAATGGTTTCTTCATCTCTGAAATGGAGTGAATTCGAAGCTGGAAAGCTTGTGCTTCCAGTTTTAAAGATCAGATTCTAAGGATAAAGCCTTAAATCTGAGTTTTACTTAAAGACCAGAACACTTTTTATCATTGTTCTAGATCAAGAAATACTGATGACTTGCAGTGGACATCAAACAGCAGCAGTTTCTCTCTGATTCAATGATCCTCATCCCACGTGATTCTATCATAAAGCTGTACTTCCTCTCTTTGCAGAGAGGATTAGTCTACTTGCTAATAAGTGTAACTCCAATAAACCTAGGAGGACCTGAGGCTGCTACTTCCCAGTTCCCAAGTCAAGTCAGGCTTTTGATAATATATTTTATTTATACACACACATATATTCAGATGGAATCATCCAATCAGCTTCCTGATTCTAAAACTGCATTTTCTTTTTACAAAATGAAGCCAAATGTCCAAAGGAAAATCATCAGCTATGATAATACACACACATTAAAATGTCCACATGCAGCACACACACAAATACACATATACATATCCCACACACAAAAATATTTCCACAAGCAAGCATGCATTCATTTATTTAAACATAATCACGGTACTCACTCTAAGAGAGGGATAGGTTTTAAGATCTCTAGTGGGTGCCTGAAACCTCAGATAGCACAAAATTCTATATACGCTATGATTTTTCCTATGCATACATACCTGATATAGTTTAGTTCATAAATCAGGCACAGTGAGAGACTGACAACAATAACTAAGAGTAACATAGAACAATTATAATATACTGCAACCTCAGCGTATGATCTTTCTTTTTTTTTTTTTTTTTTTGAGAGGGAGGCTTGCTTTGTCACCCAGGCTGGAGTGCAGTGGCACAATCTTGGCTCACTGCAACCTCCGCCTCTCAGACCCAAGCAATTCTCCTGCCTCAGCCTCCCAAGTAGCTGGGATTACAGGCGTCTGCCACCATGCCTGGCTAATTTTTGTATTTTTAGTAGAGATAGGGTTTCACCATGTTGGCCAGGCTGGTCTCAATCTCTTGACCTCAGGTGATCCGCCTGCCTTGGCCTCCCAAAGTGCTGGGATTACAGGCGTGAGCCACCAGGCATGGCCTTAAGTGGGGAACTTTGCTCTTGTAACTTATAGGACGCAATTTATGGCTTTCTTTTGGCATATCTGAACTGCCAGATTCACTACTTTTGTGCTTTGGGGCCATAGTTAAGTCAAATAAGGGTGACTTGAACGTGAGCACTGCCATAGTAACAGTCAACCTGAAAACCTAGGGTGACTTATAGGCAGGGAGTGTCTAGAGTGTGAATCTGCTGGACAAAGTAAAGATTCATGTCCCGGATGAGACAGCAAAGGACAGTGCAGATTTCATCACACGACGCAAAATGGCGAGCAATTTAGAACTCAGGAGTTGTTTATTTCTGGAATTTTCCAGTTAATATTTTTGGACCACAGTTGATGGACAGTAACTAAAACTAGCGAAAATGAAACCACAGATAAGGGGGGTGGAGGGACTACTGTATTCTAATTATCTTTTTTGCCTACCTAAGGGTTACATACTTTGATGCAGTTTAGTTGGATATTAGGCAACTACACATGGGTAGATAAAGAAATGAATACCTTTGCACCTGAACAGCAACAGCTAAGGAGACAGACACACAGGGAACCACTGAATTCTAACCTTGGCTGAAACTTACATTGGGTGTGGATTGGGGAGATTTCTGGGTGTATTGTGTGTGCTGGGAGTAATCTATCAAGTATTGATTGGTTTCAAGTGTTGGTGTTGAGGAGTTACCCTCAGCTTCTCCATTCCCCTAAAAATTCTCTAGGCTGAAATAGCCTTTCTAGGCATTCACTCAAGTAAGGTGGAGAAACTGACCCATGTAACCTGGAAATGACTACAACCAGGAGGAGACGCTGAGGCTAATGTGTTGCCTATAAAGCCTCATCCTCAAGTTGATGCTATCTAAGAACCAATAACAGAACCAGTGGGGGACAGGGAGGCTTCCTGACCAGAGGACTAGCAGCAGTGGAAAAAGGTGGCCAGGGAAATGTACCCCCAACACACACAATATAACCCAAAACTTTCTCCCACCCCCCACTAACAAAATGCCTCTGGCAAATAACACCTTATTATTTGATATGTGCAACTGCAAACTCATTCTTATTTAAAGTAAAACTAGAAGCATCTTTAGAAAACTTTGCTGCTTTAAATTGATCTGTAACCTACTCCAGGTTCACCCGCCCTTTCTTTTAACCAGGCTGCCATTCCTAAATTTTCCTCCATTATAGCAATTCTACCACCACCACTTCTGAAAATGGGTTTTGAATGTTAATATTTTGTTGGATTTTCAAATGTAATGATTATTTCTAACAAGAACTGAGAAACTGCTCCATTATATTTCTCCTCTCTAAATTTGATCATGCTAATAGCTTAAAAATACTCACTGAGCAGTTACTATGGGCTGAACACTGTTCTCAATGCCTTAGATGCATTAACTCATTTAATTCCCATAGCCCAATGAAGCAGGGACTGGTATTATCCTCATTTTACAGAGAAATTAAATAACTGTGTTGCCCCAGGTTACAGGTAGTAAGTGGTCGAGCTGAGACTTAGAGCCAGAATCCATGCTTTCCAGCCCACTCTTCCCAGCTCACACTTGCTCTTTAATTATAAAATACCAGAAATCGGCACAGTAAACATTGTTGCTGTGCACATCCTTTTATTCCTAGGAACACTTAATAACAAACTGCAAATAACAAAACCGCAATACACGCTAAATGCTACAAGGTTTCATTTCACCATCCCTACAGGAAATTTGCTTACTTTTAGAAATTATGTGCTGACTTTAAAAAATCCAAACAAAATGTAAATCGTATTTTTATTAACTGTTAAACAGACTATCTGAAACATTAGAGTAAATCTCCTCTCAAAAATCATAGCAAGATTCCTGTATGTTATTAAATCTCTTTACATTTTAAACAGGAAAAATACTCCATTTCTGAGTCTGATATAAGTTGCTAGCCCTTCAATAATCCACACTAAAAATCAGATTAATTGGAATTTAAATATATCTGTGTGTGTCTTATTTCTGTAAGTCCTTAAGGAATATTATTGTCCACTATTACCCCCAAGTCTTGCGGACTTCGTAAAGGAGTACTAGACACAGGGCAAGTTTTTAAACCATCATATAAAAAAACTTTGATACAATCTAAGTTATTCTCTTCTCTGGTAAAACTATAGTTACCTAAAAGCAAGTAGGTACAGCAACATAAAACACTCAGACAGACACACACACACACAAACACACAAACACCACCACCACATACTCAGTTAAGATGTTGGTAGTATCGCTACTTGTTTTTTCAGCTTTAATTCACTGTGTCGAAAACTACTTAGAAAATATTTGATGTCTCTCTTGACAGCACAGCAAGTAGAGGCAGCCCCCAGAATTATAAACCAAATTGCGTTTAAAAAAGAATGGATTGCTGAAAGAGTGATCCCCACTAAAAATACAGTTTAAAGGCAACTAAGGTCATCAAGAGTAAAATGGCTAGTGGCTTAATGTGACATCCAAAATGATTCCCCCAAATCTCATCCCCTTTATACTAAAACAATAGAGGGTTGCCTCTAGTAAGTTATTATCATTCCTCAAAATCTTTATTGAGAAGCACCTTGAGACCCTCAAATCTGCCTCCCAGAGGAATCCCATCAATCCAGACATTACTGAAGTTCTGAGCCAAAAATAAAGGGAAAGGGGTGGGGAGAAATCACAGGAAGTTAAACTGTTAGGACTCCAGCCAGGGAAATTCCTTTGATAATCAAGCCCTACCTTCACCCTGAAGCGTATCTTTCAAGAGTTGAAATAATAACTTTCTTTGGAATTCTTCATACGTGAAAATGCCTGGGAAAATGATCTAAAGCAATAATCCTAAGAAATAACTAAGAGAAATGAAAGCAAAACCAAAGATTTTTAACACTGGTCTTCCACTTTCTGACACTACTTTTCATGTTTGTCTCCTTTAAGTTTCTACTAAACCAAGGCCAAGTCTCCCCCTGATGTTCTATGCGGCACCACTTAATGAGTAAGACTGACAGTAACCACATTTTCTGACTCAAGGTTAAAGGTGCATATTCATAACGTAAAACTCCAGATATAGCGCTCAGTCTGCCCCTTAGACTGACTGAGTCACAGCAGAGGATCCAGAATGGTTTCCATTCCTCTATTTCTCCATCTAAAGAGTCATGACATTTTCAGGCATTTTGATAGAGACAGCAAAAAAAAGTCAGAGCTTAAAAAAGCAGAAATGTTTATAATATTCCACATTACTTTCTCATTTATATGTGTCCAACTTGACAGAAATTTGAAACCGAAATCCTGAACCACGCATTTCAACCTAGAAGCCTTCGTAAAAAGCCCGTCAAAAATGTCCAGCAATTCAAACTTCTAAGGATTCAAAAGTCGATAGATCAAACATTTTAATCAAGACTAAGCTTTTAAAACACAAGTTACATAAACATTTACCTCCGCTCTCCTCTTCCATATGAATAGGAAGTAATAAATTCCCCCAATATATCTGGTGATTAAAATTCTAAAATACTATTTCGTGAACTTTTAAAGTTTGTGAACTGAGACCTCCACTTTAAAAGGCCTTTCTTTTAAGGGGCCTTCCTTGTTACTCTCCTATGCTCCATGGAAACAGAACATGAGTTAATGATGACCACAGATTTTAATTTATTTGTATACAACAGTCAGTAGAAGGGGAAATGATATTGGCTGTGTGTTTATGAGCTACATTAGAAATTTGAACAATAGCAGACCTTTTCTGAAACAAAAATAAAATATGAATCAACAAGATCTTTGCCAAACAGAGGTCTCAGGACAGCCTTGTTCAGTCTTCTGGGAATCCCACTGCAATAAGCACAATAAAAGCAGGACGTGCCTCATTTCCTTCAACCGTTCAACATGCCTCTCTTGGAGATGTTTGTAAATTTCCTTCCTCTACGCATCAAGCTGGCAAACTGTCGTCATTTCTTTGGGGTAATAATATCCTGTTGATGTCTGAGTAGGTCTGTTTTGATTGTTTCTTCCACATAACACATATACTTTTAATATCATTTTCAACACACAATACACGGAATTATTTTTCAACATATTCGAACATAGTTCAGCAAGGTATAACCGGAAGCAATGAAGGGCAGAAAATGTTAATAAAATCCTAGTTTTATTTTTGGATTTGCAACTTAGATGTAGGTAATAGAGTAATTCCAAAAGTTAAAAAAAAAAAAAAAAAGCATTCTCTGCTGTTTAGGAAGCTGAAAATACTTACCTCTACTATTTTAATAAGGTATATGTTTTCACTCAATTCCTATACTGGAGTATGGGGAATTTCACATAGGAAAAGTACCAAATCAGCATTAAAACACTGACTTGTAAAAATGGCAACTTTTATTCTACTGGATGTACAAATTGTACCAAGTACTTTAACAACAGAGTTCTAAATTCATTCCAGAAGTAAATTATGCTTCAAATCCAGTCAAATACTCTGAGTGACTACAAATTTTTATCCAAATAAATAATTTTTTTCAAAACTTAAAATGTATTTGGACCTGACAGTATATTTCTTGGACAAAGAAGTTTTACCTAAACTATTCCCGATTTAATTGCATTTCTCAATAAAGTTACATGACATAAAGGGAGAAAATTACACACAGTGACAATTTTTAAAAATAATACTCAGAAAGTAAAATAAGACCAACTCTCAACTAATGTAACTTGCACTTAGGCAGACATTCTGGGTCCAAAGACAGCAAAAACTGATTTGTGAAATACTAAAAATAATTAATCACTGCTGCAAAGCACTAGATTTGGAGCTAAACTAAATGGCATGTACCATTCACTGCAATTCCAGATAACACCTTATTTTACACATGTAATAAGAATCATGAACATGAAAAATGTTCAATGTCATTAATCCAGAAAATGCCAATTTCTAAAAGAACACAACCAGATAGTATGTCGACTACCACGTTAATAAGATAAAAATAATACAAATTGGCACAGCCTTCCTAGATAGCAACATGGCAAGATACATAAAGAGCCTTTCACCTAATAATTCCCTAGGAAACTATGCTAATAACATCCTTGCAAATGCAGACAAGTGTTTATGTGCAAGGAGTTTAAGATGTGGTTGACAGTTGCAAACTGTTAAAATAAATTATGGAAGATCCACGTGATGGAATATTATGCTGCCTTTAAAAATCACACTTTCAAAACATTCAAGGACATTGGAAAATATTCATGGTAAAATATGAAGTTTAAAAGCAATAAACAAATTTCATGTTATGTTTTTAAAAACCAAGAGAAGACAGAATCTACACAGTAATCAAAATATTAACATTGGCTATCTCCACAATGAGGATATGTTACATTTTAATAAAAAATAAAATAAAGGGGTAGGTGTATGTGT
This sequence comes from Nomascus leucogenys, assembly GCF_006542625.1. Taxonomy (NCBI): domain Eukaryota; kingdom Metazoa; phylum Chordata; class Mammalia; order Primates; family Hylobatidae; genus Nomascus; species Nomascus leucogenys. Next base: position 24,172,829 of record NC_044384.1, on the reverse strand, counting down.
CTATACATATATGTGTGTGTGCATATATATCTGTATATATATATGTGTGTATGGTGTCTATAGAGAGAGAGATATTTATATTATAGTTTCAAATGTCAAGGATCTCATAGTCTATTATTAAGAATTTATCAAAATCAAGTGGGAATGGTATATATAGATGAGCCAAGAATGGCAGAATGCTGGTAAATATTGAAACTGTATGATGGTGACATAGAAGATTATTCTACTACTGTGTATACATTGCATGTGTTTAAAAATTTTTCAAAATAAAATGTTAAAAAAAAATTTAAAGGCAAGAAAAAATACAGTAGCATCATAAGATCAACCCTGAAAGAAATACTGGTACTTCTGAATGAATAGCTAGTAAGATTTCAATAGGCAAAGTAAGTGCTTAAGGGTAGCAGGCAGGATACTGAGCAAATAATACTGAAGAAAGGCAATGACCTTGAGGATCAGGCCAGTGAATAACTGGTAACAAACTCATGGAATCTTACTGCTCCTTCTAGTATTAGATGAAATCCCCTGATAGAAGATAAAGGGGCACCATCTTTTGGATTTCTATCACGGTGTAATTCTCCTAATAAGTGGGCATTTCATCTATGCAAATCTTCACCTGTCACGAAGATGATAAAACAGCGTCACTGATCAGTGCAGACTTCAGGTCCCACCCTTGGTCACTGAAGGAAAACTATTCCTTCTACTGGACAGTGACTTCTGCATAATTCCCATGAGTTCTTTATTCTCACTGGACAAAACCTCTCTGAGATCTAGGCATGATGAAGAGTGGAAAACAAAGAGCTCATTTTTAAAACCCTCTACTCATGCCTCATCATTCCTAGCCCTCAGCTTTTTTTTTTTTTTTTTTACATCAACAGCCCATCTCCATATAAATGTCTAATTTTGCAACACTTTAGGTGCCACAATGGCTGTGTAAATGAGTCAGAATATGCATTACCAAATAGTGAAAGAGTGTAGTTTTCCTAACGAATATCTATTTTTGAAAAAAAAAAATTTAAAGCACATTGCTTCTTATAATTTTTCCATAAATATCTAACTACTCTCAAAGCTACCATTTAGACTACAAATGCATCCTTCAGTTTGTTAAAGAAAATTTCCATCACTTGCAACTATAAGTTTGAAAAACGCAATAACCTTTAATGGCATACAAAATATGATTTTGCTTTCTCATATTTTAAAAAAAGCTGCTTATTCCTAAAGTAATTTTTCAGAACATATATAATTTGTTTTATAATTTTAAAGCTGATCCCCAATGTTTGATAATTCTCTATCTCTTCTTTCTCTGTATTACAATCCCAAAATCTTTTAGTTCTCTTTGAAAATACATATGCATTAAAGTTTGAGGCCAGACAGCCAGCATATACTGGTAGTCCCTGTTAAGGCTAATTGAGTTATCATAAACATGCAAATCCCTTTGTATAGAGAAGCCTGGCTTTTCCTTGCCATCTAAGATGAAACTATAATCTATAAAGATAAGCAAGATCTATGTTCTTGATTTGCTTTGCATGTAAATTCTTTCACATAGATAAGCTCTTGATATGTATTCCTCTTGTGAAAGATCAAAGATCATTCTTCAAAAGCCAGGTTTCTCTCCTATCTTCCATCTCTTCTCAGATTTCTACTGTATCTTTTCCCCATGGCTAATGTTCTCTGAAGAGAACCAAATTAATGAACACTGACATTCTTCATACCTATTTTAATGGCATCCTGTGGTGACAATGCAATAACAGGACTATTGCAGCATCGAGCAACATGGTCTCCATGTTTACTTCCTGACAGTGACTCAATCACTGAGCATGTGTTTGAAATATTATGCATTCATGCATGCACATGCACATCCATGAGCATACACACACACCTATCCATGCGCATACACACAAACACACACACACACCCCAATCATACCTACCACCATGCTAGTCAGTACCCACAGCCAAGGAAAAGTAAAGGCCTAAAAACTAATCTAAAAGATGTAAACCTGCTAACGGCTAATTCAAATAAACCATTAAATATAAAAATTTAAAGAAATATGCAGCTGCTGATTATCTCAATTCTTAAACTTGGTTCTTACAGGTTCATCACAATTAAAGCCTCTTCCAAGGTGAACTCTGCTCAGGGCAGCCTCAGCATTCGATTTTTTTTTGGACAGAAGCTTTTGGTAAGTAAAAAGCAACCGATAAACTGAGGAAAAACACATGATTTAATGAAAGGAGCACATGTAAAAATATATGGATGCACAAAGCAATTGATGTATATTATTCACTCTTTTTTTACAGTATTTATAGCATAGTACAATTTTTATATAATGCATACATCATCTGATTATGAATAATACATAATATATGGTTTATTACTATTAAAATTATTACCATTTAATAGTAATCGAGTTTGTGCCAGGCATAATGCTAAGCAATTAATAAACGTGCTCATTTGATCCTGCCCCACTCTATAAATAACTATAATATTACTTTCTTAAGGATGAAAATAACTTCAGCAAGATTAAGAAACCTGCCTAATTTCAGAGGAAAACACATAAACATAAAGCCATAAAGACGGTTACCTGTTCTTGTTCAGCCCTGTATCCCAACACTTAATGTAAAGATGGAGAAACAAATTAAAGTTAAAAGACCTAAGAAAGTCAGGCAAGCAGATGAGAGGGAAAAAAGTCAGAGAATACACAGTAGGAAAAGAACCCAGAGTATAAAACTCATGGAAAAAAATGGCCTCACCAAGTTGAGTATGGTGAGACTCATTTGTTCATTCATCAGGCATGTACTGAGTGTTGACTATGTTCTGGTCACTGAGCTATGTGCAGACACATGGCTGGGGTGCAAGTTCTCAAGACACGATCCTGACCACTCCAGAAACTACAGTTCCGTCAGGAAGACTAAGCACCTCAGCAGGTGTGATTGCTGGCATATGCCCCAGCAGACAAGAGGACAAGCAGGAGGGACCATCAGATCAGCCTTCTGTGTTAAGAAAAACTCCCATGAAGAGGTAGACATGAGCTGAGTTTTGAAAGGGAGTAGGAGGTATAGAAGAAGGCTGTGTTCCAAAGTCCAACGCTTGAAAGAGGTAAAGCAATAGAAAGGCCAAAGCCAATCAGACATGTTACTGACGATGTTTTGAGGTGGAATCTTCAGAGAGTGTTGCGGAAAGAAGCCAGATCATGGCACATTATATACAGAATGTCGTGTGAGAAAACTTGGCTTGGAAAGGACAGAACAAAATGAGGAGAAAAGTTAGTCTCAAAATTTGGAGGGGGGTGGGTGTATTTAAATCCATCTTTAAATTTAAAAAGCCATCTTTAATTTTAAGATAGGAGAAGTGAGCATATTAAAATGCTGAAGAGTCAGGAGAGAAGAGGTTGGTGATTCCAGAGAAAAACTCCTGGCGAGCATGCCCTCAGATGTAAGAGGATGAAGGTAACAGCTATTGAGACTAGCAAATATAGACTTGATTAAAAAGTCAGATTGGGTTTAAAAGAAGTTTCCAGAAAATGGTGGTGGTGGTGTATATGTGATAAAAGACAAATTCCAAAGGTGTGTGTAACAGCGAACATTCAATAATGAATTATGGAGACAGGGCTATAGATGGAAAAGATGACTGGACATGAGTTTGGGAGTCTTGTTTGTTTATTTTCTGTTACCTTGAACAAACCATTTAACCTCAACCTCAGTATCCCTGACTCTTAAACAGGGATGACAGTTCACTTAACTTTTTCTATGACATATCTGAAAGCACAGAAATTGGTTCATGGAAAATGCTCACTAAATCTTAGCTTGGTCTTATCTAAATCTAAAATAATACACTGTCTGGTTTTTTGGTTTTTTTTTTTTTAAAGGTTTATAAGCAAAGTGAAGGTAAAGCTACAGCTTCCCATTAGGTGAACCCAACCAGTAGACTGAGAGAAAGAGAGAAAGGCAGTCTGATTATGCAACTGTAGAAGGTTAGCCTCTTGAGACACAGAGCAGGATGGAGAGTGATCTGGAGGCCTGGATGAAGAAAAACTAAGTAGGAAACATGATGGTGAGCATTAGAAGAGGATACGGCTGTAATCTTCAAGAGTGTGGTCAGGGAAGGCTTTCTGATATGACATTTGAGTGAAGAGAGAGATAAAGGACCCAACTATGGAGAACCTGAGTCAAGTGTTCCTAACAGGAAGGATAACAAATGTGAAGACCCTGAGGTGGGAGCTTGCATGGTGCATTTGCAGAACACTAAGAAAGAGTGTGGCTGGGGCAGAGTTGGAGAGAAAGCCAACGATATCACAGAGGTACCAGGGAAGCCACATACCATTATAAGGTCTTTGGCTTTAACTAAATAAGGTGGGAGGTCAGTGAAGTGTTCTGAGAAGAGGAGGAATAACGTCCGAATTATGTTTTAAAGATCAGTGCTCCATTAAAAAACAGACTAAGGTCAAGGGCTAAAGCAGGCAGTCCAGTTAGCAGACTATTACCAGAGTGCTACAAAGTCCTAGCAATAGAGGTTGGGAAAAGTGGTTGAATTCTTAAAAGTCAGAACCTTGTGGGAAACGGTTATAATAAGAGCTCCTAATGAATAACACCGTCATTCAACCACGTTTTTGTGGAGTTTCTTAGCACCCTGATACTGGACTATGCCATGTGACATGGAGTATCTGGCCAATGGAGTATCTGCAAGCATGATGTAAGCAGAGACTTAAAAAGTGCTTACTCATTTGATCTTGCTCTTTTGTGGGGCTGGGTGATTTTCTACCATGATGTGAAGAACCCTGAGCTAGCCTCTGGAGGCCTAAACCACGTGGAACAGAAGTGAGCCAATTCAGTTGATGGCTCCCTAAACCAACCAGGCCCTCCTGTCCACCTGCCATCAGACTGTATCCTCATGAGTGACCACCATTGACATCAACAAGAGACCCACTGGCTGAGCTCAGTTGAAACAGGTAAACTACATACAGATTTGTGTGCCAATAAATGGTTATTGTTTTAAACCACTAAGTTTGGGGAATGTTTGCTGTGCAGCAATAGATAATAAATATAAGCTAACAACATTTATGAAGACTTTAATTGTACAATATAAGAGAAAATGGAGATATGAATAATTCCATAGAGGTTACATCTGAGAAATGGGAAAACTAAAGGTGTCTTCAAATGAGATGGGAAGGCTGATGAAGAAAGTAAATCAAATGTAAAACCTAGAGGATTTATAAACATCCTCAGTGCAAGCAAACTACATATACTTCTGTTTAGGTATAAGCAGTAAAGCCACGGTGACTCCTCAGACATACACAGCAACTCCAATCAGGGAAGTGTGAGAGTCCAGGCCCCTGCTGGTTAGAGCTTTCTCCATCTCTCTTCTGTTTGACCTTGGATTTCAATTTTTGCCATGACCAATAAATTGAAAGTAACAAAAATTACAATAAATAATCATTTATGTAAGTTTTCATATATCCGTTATTCTCCAAATAATGCTTTTTGCACAGTAACTTTTCTGCCCATCATTTATCCTAAATGATTACATGAATTAATGGCCCACAATTAAGTACTTATTAAAACACCTTGAATGCCTGCTTCAAGATTCAGATCTTGAAACTAGCTGTGGTCTTTATATGCAAAATCTCTAATGACTTCTAGAATGCATGGAGTTTATCTTCCCTACATTCCCAGCAATATAATGATTTGCTGTCTGTTATGTAAAATGTTTAAATATTTATAGCTAATATGAATTCATCAGGTACAGTTAAGTAGAGCAAATTTAGTTCTATGAAACTTTACACAATTTCACAGGCACAAAATATCAAAGACTCTATCAAGAAGCTATAAAAACTGCATATTAGAAAAATAGAAACAAAAATGAAAAAACGTGTGCAAAGATAGAGAAATAACCAAAATCACCAAATATGTAGGAGAGACTTAAGTAAATGATGGTAAGTCTAACAGTTTAACACTAGTCATTAAAAAATTCAGAATGTAAACTACTGGAAAACATATTCTGTATATGAAAAAATGACATTGAAAAAACACGAAAGTATGTAGGCACTGAATAAGAACGTTTTAATTGCTTTTGATCATCCAACAAAAATCTCTTTAACTGTCAGATAACACATGTGAAGCAAGGATGAATAACCCAGAAAAATGAAAATTGTGTGAATATATATGAAGGGACACAGACAAAAATCAAAGTTTATCAGTAACAACAGTGTTTTTAAAAAGTCATTGGAGGATTTTTTTGCTGTAAATCTGTTTAAGTGTATAAAATCTGAAAGAGAATAAAGAAGTGTGACAGGGTCCTCCTATTTTTTTGTGTGTTTTCTCACAATTATCCAACATTTTAGCAAGCAGAGGCGTCACGATAGCATCTTGAAAATTAAGATTTAGTTCACTATATTCTTACATATTTACACATATCCAAGCATGCCACACAAAAAAGAATATTCAACCCAAATTCACCAGACTATTATCTGAATGTCACTAGTCAATGCTCTTCAATAATCTTCAGCACAAAGAGGGAAAAATTGGTGGAAACAGGACATTATGAAAGTAAATTACATAAGCAACATTAGCAACAACATGAGGCTCCCAACAGGATCATGAATCTTAAAAAGTTAAGACATGTTCTGGCCAGGCGTGGTGGCTCATGCCTTAATCCCAAAACTTTGGGAGGCCCAAGGCATGCAGATCACTTGAGCCTGGGAGTTCAAGACCAGCCTGGACAACATTGTGAAACCCCGTCTCTACAAAAAAATACAAAAATTAGCCATGCATGGTGGCCCACGCCTGTATTCCCAGCTACTCAGGAGGCTGAGATAGGAGGATTGCTTGAGCCAGGCAGGTCAAGGCTGCAGCGTGCCCTGATGGTACTACTACACTTCAGCATGGGCAACAGAGTGAGACCGTGTCTCAAAAAAAAAAAAAAAAAAAAAAGATGTGTTCTAATGTTGAGAAACCATTTTACCAACTGTCCCCATTTTCTCAGTTGTCAACAGATGGGATCTGAATCTCTCTCAGAGATACTTTGGCAAATTTGAGGAATATAATAAAAATAATTATTATTTCAGAGCCTAAAATAAAACCTATGTAAATTCATAATATGGAGCATTGACCAGCCATAAGACAGAACTGTGCTACTGTGCACACGATTCACTTACATGCTGAATTGAGATACTCTAGGACCTTCACATTCTTCTTGCATTTCCCTGCTTAGCATATGTGTAACTTCATCTATGGTTCATTAGCAGTAGTCTTCATTGATGTCATGAATAAAGAACCCAAGAAAATCCAGGTGAGTGTCATTTCCCAACTGCAAAAGCAAGTTGTTGAAAGTACTCCATAAAAAATATAAAGTATGAACTGTGGTTGCTAAATGATTCTAAAAAGAAGAAAATGAAGTGCTTCACTTCTTTCTTCACACTTTACCAGGGAATTGAAAATTCAGTTTAGTGCTGTAAGAATCTTCTCATCCCTCCACCTTCCCATCCCCTGAAGACCTCTCCACACCCAGTACACAAATACACTCATCAACAATTGAAAGCAATGCATAAATGAATAATTCAAATTGATTAAGCTACCTAAAATGAAGTTTTATTTCCATTAAGGAATAATAATATTCCTAGAAATTCTCTGTTCAATATAAGGCCAATGATAGCATAAGAATGTCTCTAGGAATCAATTTATTCTGTCAAATTTTGACCTTTAGAAGACCAAATCAAAGCAGTATCTTATCATCTCGGCATTGATAAAGTACTGTAAAATAAAGCTTGTCTATAAACGCATTGAGTCACTTAAATAAAAAGCAATATGTTTCACTTCTTCAGCTATATAAATATAGATATGTATATATAAAAACAAGTATCATCCCACATCCACATATATATGGCATGTGCACATGGGAAGGATCGATGATGTTTATAGATGTCTATATGTATTTATATAGAGATATACATAGGCTCCCAAGCAAAATGTTCGTTGTTTTTAAATTCTCTGATTTTTGTTGGTAACAGTTATTTCTTGTTAACCACATAGTAAATATGAGACTATCACATTATGTAAACCATGCAAAGCTGATTGAGTTACATTTTTCCCTGAAAAACATATTCTGTGAATTTATAAATGAAGATGCAACTTTTGAACAGGAACACACGGCTTTATTTATGAGCAAAGAACTGGTTAAAGAAAATGTGATCATACAGAAAGGGCAATGGGCAGGTTAAGGAGAAAATACCAGGGGAAAGCCTGCCATTCATTAGGCAGGAATCATAACATAATTGTCTGACATTGCTCCACAGTTTTATTCCTATTACCAGTTAACCATAAAATTTATGTAGAAAGATTTCACTGTGAAATCAGTGTTCCTTAAGCCACTATAGGCTTGTGACATTTTTTCTTTCAGCCTTTTCGTCACAATTCAGAGTCTAATTATCCAGTCTGTGAAATACCTAGGCCTTGGTATCTTTTCCTTTTCTCAAATTTCTTATTTGGCTTCTGCACTATGTCTTTGTGACAAGGCTGAGGGGGGTCAGAAAAATGGTGACATTCCTATCAACCAGCATTGCTACTTACTAGGAATTCTGGAAGCGAGTTTATTTGGAAAGACTGAAACAGCTGTCTAACAATTTTCCCCAAGAAACAAAAATAAATGGAATTATCGTTTCCTAACAATAGATTATACATCATGCAAAAATTATGACAAATTGGATTCAAGTAGGAGGAGTATTTTTAGCATGAAAATAACTTTCTTCAGTTATAGTAATAAAAAATAACGAACTTAACTGATTACCTTAAAAGCATGTTATGTAAATGTTATCTTCTAGCTTCTAATAAAGAATAACACTTTGATTTACATTTCATGCACTGCAATGACCTTAAATAGAGATGTCAATAAGCCTCTTTACTGCTTTACAATACCAAAAGCAAACTGTACACATTAAGTCAAATCTCATAATGCAAAACCTTCTCCCATGTGTTTCCTACCTACATTATACGTTATCCTCCTAAGAAAATCACACCAGAACTGTCGGCCTACTCTCACCTCTATTTCTCCAGCTTCCCCACAGTGAGTTGACTGATAAAGGTCATGTGCCTTCTGCAAGGCCATCCACCATTGCTCTAAAAAGTGCTGGTTACTTTAATAACCCTTTTACCTTTGATAGAGTATGACATACACAGCACTTATGAGATGCAATTAGGTTTATAATAAATACCTAGATAGAAAATTTTCTTAAGACACGAGTCCTCAGGATTTGTCATCTTCTTTCTAAAGTCTCATTTTTAAAGGGAGTTTTTAGAAGGCCAACTACTGGAAGACCGCTGCCTTCCTGAACCAGTATGGTTGGATGTGTGGCTTAAACGACATACATTTACAGTCCTCTGGCTTTAGACTTGAGAAGAAGCACCCATGAACAGTCGGATGGAAACAGCTACCATCCCCACGGCTGGGGAAACACAGGGAAGTGGTTGGGTTTTCAGAGCCTGTAAGCTCAGTGAGACGTGATGAGGAAGAGACACCAGCAGACTGGGGCTGTTATCTCCAAGGAGGTTAATTTTAGGAATGTAGACAAAACTAAAAACTGTAAAAGACTGATGCTACCAGAGTGATGATAACAAGAACAGGAAAGGCCAAGTTCTTCCTCCTCTAGCCTTCTACTCTCTCTCCAGCGCCTCCTATTGGTAGAGGCTGACATGGAGACCAGCATACCTCTTTACAAAATATATGTAGTTAGCCTCAACATCACAGATTAAGAAAGGCAGATTTGCAGCCTCCTAAAGTTCAACATGTTAAAAACTGTGTAGTGAGAAAAAAATCTGCACAATAAAATATAGGGGAATATGTACTCATAATTCAGAGGGAAATTATACTTTGAAAAACATTTTCACCCTATAAAAAATACAAGTAGAATCTAGAAAACATCACATTTGACAGTTATATAAAATAGAATATCTCTATAAAATAGGTGTCAACACAAAAGATTTGTGAAGAGATGTAAAAGCAGATGGATGTAATAGGAAATATTGTAAGAAAACTAAAAATGCATTAACAAAATTAAAATTTGCATAAAATTGTAGAAAAATTGTCAGTGATGTAGACGACAAACTTGAAAAGTTCTCTTAGAATAATACATGGAAAAAAAGAGATAATAATAAAAGAGGGAGTACTGAAGATCAAAGATGAAAATATCTACCATAAACACACAGTCATCATGAATCGCTCATGCATGAGAAACATGTATTATTTTGTGGGAGTGTTTAACACATCTTTCTAGGTTCAAAAGAGATCTAGTTAAGAAAAAATTTTAAAAATGGAAAAGCAAATTAAAATATACACTACAGAAAATAAGCCACATTTCCAACTATTACAAATATAAAAATAAATCTCATCTGAAATACTGAGAAATTCCTAAAATATCATTTATTGGGACACAAAGAGTATAAGAAATTTTAAGACACAAACTACACTGTTTCTTTACTGGCCACACTGCAATAAAACTAGAAAACAGTTATGAAAATTTTAAAAGCTAAAGTTGATAATCTCTTTGAAATTTAAATGAGAGTTCAAGTTAGCTATTGTATTAAAAGGAAAAAACTACTTGTAACACAAAGAATATTACATTATCAACAAAACTTATGGAATGCAGGCAAATTTTTACACGACACAAATTCATGATCTAGAACATAAGAGTGAAATTAATTTAACTCAACAGTCAATTTAAGGAAAATGACTTCTATAAAACTGACCCAAGAAAACAAAGCAATAACAAATGTTTAATGAATTAATAAATTAGAAAACAGAAAAACCATAGTAGTTAAATAAATTCAGGAAACACTACAGCACACATATCCCTGGCAGGTCTTATCGGTTTTTTAAAAATGCAAATACAAAAAATAAAAAAATAAAAATATATAACAATAAGTATGAATTTATTTAAATAATCTAAAATTGCATACATATTTTAAATTGTATGTATATGTGTACAGATATAAAGACCACCACCAGGCAATACAATCAACTGTTACAGTACTTAATTAATAAGAGGGAATTTTTTTTTTTTTTTTTTTAATTTCAATATAGTACCTTACAGTTGAATTTTTGACTTTCCCTTTTTATTTTTTCACTATTTGCTAAATGTTCTGCAATACATAGTATCTCCTTTACAGTGTTTTTTTAAAAACAGCCCAGGCAATACAATCAACTGTTACAGTACTTAATAAGAGGGAATTTTTGACTTTCCCTTTTTATTTTTTCACTATTTGCTAAATGTTCTGCAATACATAGTATCTCCTTTACAATTTTTTTTAAAAAACAGCTTGAGGGGAAAGGATTTTTCTGTGATGTTCATGCCAGACAAATAAGAAAATTTTAGTTCACATAGATTTAAAATGAAAAATACCACCAATATTCCAACTGTTGTAGTACCAAAACTAAAAGTCAATTATTTTCATGAAACTATCTGCAAACTTACACTTAAATATTCACTGAAAATTTAGAAGGTATCGCTGAAATCAATCTTTCCAACATGCAGATTTAATAATTTTTAATATTCACACAGAAAAGGTCAGGCATGTTACTTTGCTGCCTCTACAATGTAAATAGACCTAAATGAGGTTTCCTGATATCGGATTGAGTATACAGCAGAAGAATGATTAGTTCTCTTTATAAAATATGTAGAACAGGCAACTCTTCTACTAGATCACATCCTGTTGGTCAAGAATGTTTTTCTGCAAGACTCAGATATATTGTTACTATATGGTATTCATTAATAACCACCTTATTAATCAAATCTTACATTTGTGCTGAGTGTAATATTCTTCAAGATGCTTTCATACACATTATCTAATTCAATTTAAAAAAAAAACTATGAGTTAACTAGGTCAGAAGTAGAATAGAAACATTCTTCAAACATTAGACTTATAATGGTGTTTCATTTAAAACCAAAGATGTCTTGCTAATCATTTTCAGATATTCTTCAAGTGATCTTTTCTTTAAATGAGCTTTTCATGGTCAAGAAGACCGGTTATTGATTAAGTAAATCTGATAAGTCTGTATAAAAATACAAAGGCAGTCCCCTTCATCATTACAAAATAAAAATCTATTGATGAAGGACTATCCCAAGAAGTATGCTAACCACCCCTCAGGCTAGTTCTGCCTCTCAGCTGGATTTTATACATCCCAAGCACCACCATGGTGGTCATTTGGCAACTGAAGGCCAGAGAATAATTTCCCATCTGGTGTGCTGCTCTGAGTATCCCATTCAAGGACTAGTCTCTAGAAGTTTAAGAATAAAAAGTAACCAAAGAACTGGGAACAATGGTCAATTATCTAATTAGCATTTCAAAAGACAGTGATAAAAAGGAATAATACTCTGAGGCCCACAACTCAAATGAACAGCTGTGTGTGACAAGATCAGTTCATTAAGGCTTCAGAAGTTTTCCAAGCCCATCCTAGGTCTTCATCTCTGGCTTCCTACTTTTAAGCATGTGTATGCCTTTCTTCTGGATACCCACCATATCCCCTTTCCCCCTCTCTCTCCTATCTTACTCTAATCAGCCCCCTTTAATTTCCTATAAAGCTAGCTTTCTTAACTATTATATCAGATTTAGGTACAGTTTTAAATGTCTCCTGTGTTTTTTCACATGCTCCAATCAATTCTAAATCAAATGAGTTTACATTTTAAATCTTAAAAAAAAAAAAAATCTCAATTAGATGACATCGCTTCTTCATTCCACGTAAGTTTGATTGATTTTTTTTCCTGAAGGTCAATGACTCTCTATAAAGAAAAATACTCTTCTACCCATAATGAAGAAATACCACATTCTAAATCAAAGACCAGGTAGAGAGACTCCCATTTCCTCAATTTTATTTTGTTGCTAGGTAGTAGAGAAAAGTAAATTCGAGGGCCTTATTTGTGGTAGAAATCTGAAATGTACTATCATCTTCTCCAGCACAATCCTGCAAAATACATACAATTAACCCCATTTTATAGATTTGAAAATGAGACACAGTAAAGTTAAATAATTCATTAAAAACTGAGTTTCAAACCCAGCTGTCTTAGGCACAAGAGGCAAAAGAGGTCCCTCAACTGTGCTACCTTCCTATTAAAATACATGATTAAAAAGGCTATCACTAGTTAGATTAACAGTGAACCCAATTTCCACACTTCTGGCCCAAAACTTGCACATGTAGCAAATGATGCCGATTTACACAGAAATGGAATAACTCAGTTCATTTCCGCCTTGCCCTCAGCTGGAACCTAGGTGCTGGATATCCATGTAGGCCTCTCTTTAAAATAAGGCTTACCCCAGTTTCATGGAGGAAGAAAGAGAAATGAGGCAAAAGAAAATAAGGTGATAGTCATTATTACTGATAATAATTCTCTGGAAACACACTTTCTTGAAGATACAATCAAATTACCATCAACACCCTTGAGCTGCCAGTCTCTATTCTCAGTGCGTGTGCTTTACAGATACCAGCATTGACATCAGGCATCAGGTAGCCATTTGTAACATTACAGGCATCCTTATCAACTAACAATATTTGTGTGTGTCATCAGTAGCTATGTGCCATCTTTGAAGTTCCACTGGACTCAACAATGTATTTACAGAACCAAAGAGGAGAGAAATGTGCCCCACTTCAGGAAACAAAAACAAAAAATGCACTTTACTGCTCACATTACACTTGCCTATCTAACAAGGGTTTAGAACTTCACCCTTCACACATTCAGAAACATCACCATAATCCAAACCATTAATATCCAGTGCATAACCCAGAGGTCTCTATAATATACTATGGATATGTACAGCCTTATCTGGAAATACTCTTTAATTGAACCTTTGTTCATTCATAACCAATAACAGTTCTTACATTATTGGTGATTTCTAACATCTTCTCGAGTCTAAGATATTCTAAGAGTACATAGATAACAAGGGATCTAGCAGAGGTTACTCCAGTAAAGGTTACTCTGGCTTCTCATGCTTGGCACTTATTTTACCTCTGACACCACATGGGGCCAGATTAGTTTTGGGAAATTCTTTGTCTGTGGAAGGCTCAAGGATTGATTCCAGGAAATGTTCTGTTCCACAGACAGCAGAAGGATTTTTAATCCAGAATCCTTGCAGCAATCCTGAGAAAAAGCACTGTGAACCCTTGGGCCCCTTTCATTACTCTGAGATGCTTTAAGGCTTTCAGATTATTTACCACCACCAGGCAAAGTCTACGGCCAGATCTAACCCTCAACTGGATCCTAATTGATTTTTCCAGGCAGTGTGCCTTAACCTTCACTGGGTCACAAAATCCTCCTGCTACCCAGATAAGCTCCACAGATGCTTTCTCCCAAACATAAAGGGGTATATATACATTTACAGACAAGTCTCTCCATGAATTCTAAGTCAAAACTCCTGCTCCAGGCTCAATCCACCAAGATGTTAGAACCAACCTATCCCAGGGAGTCTCAACAGAATACATTTTTCACTCTAGAAGCGTAAGCAAGGCAAAATTGTGAACCACTTAGACAAGTGTTCCCGTAAACAATAAAGAAAGGAGGAGATAGGTGAAAAAGTAACCTCACGCATCTGTGCTTCCCTCTGCCAAGGAGGCTGCAAAGCCCACCACAAAGATCCCCTCACTCTAGCCCGCATCCTTATGGCGACACTGACCCCATAACAAACATCGCCTTCACATACATGTCTACAAAACTGCAACGGCAGACTTACCATCATCGTGGTGGGTCAAAGAGAGGTTCATCTAAATCAGGTGAGCAGAGGGAGGGACTGTAACAGCTATCTGGAAGAGTCTCTGTCCTGTGATAAAATCCACCCATTACTGTTTTCTCTCCAGAAAGAAAAATAGTATGGAATTGTTTATATGAATACAAATGTGTTCCTCAATGAATAGGAAATACGGAGGAAGCAGACCAAAAATTCACATCCCTGGTTCTTCTAAGGCCCTGTAACTACCATAGATCATTGGAATTCATCATTTACTTGGTGCAGATTCAACGAGGTGACATGTCAAACACACAGAGACAAAATGCATGAAGTATTTTTTTCTCTAAATATTCAAGGTACCAGCAATTAAAAAGCATAACACCATGTGCATGATACGCACTCAATAAATACAGGCTGAATGAATATCAAAGTTATTGAAAAAGAGAGTTCTTTTTGGGAAACCGATGTATATCCAACTTGAAAATCCAAGAATTTTTTTTAGATTGGCCTCCCCCAAGATTTTCAATTGCCAAGATAAAATTAAAACTGGTAATACAACAAGAGGAAGTTATGAAAAGTAGTCAAAAATGTATTTTCTGTTATAAAAAAATGTTATAGACACACCCTAGGAGCAAACCAACTGCACTGAGCCTGAACTAATTAAGCTCCTACAGTCCACAGCCAATTTGGGAGAAAAAGAAGCCAGAGCTAAGATATTTGTACCTACTTGAAGGTAACCTTGAAACTCTTTTGCTGAATCTTTAGAAAATATTTGTTACACACAAAAAAACCAAAAGTGTATGACCGTATGATTCCAATTAGCAGAGAGCAACAGGGTTAAAGTTGAAAAATCTGTCATACAAGACTGCTATTTCTCCCACCACTGCAACTTCAAGAGCACAGAACTGGTTTCTCCATGATCTAGAAGCTGCACGATATTCTCTGGACACTTAAAGAACAAATAATTTGGAGGATGGCTATGTTTAAGATCTTAGGTATCTAATGTTTGGTAAGTAATTTGGTGGGGGTAAGAAAATCAATTTCATTTAATAAAAATGGAGTTTAGAACTTCACCCTTCACACATTCAGAAACATCACCATAATCCAAACCATTAATATCCAGTGCATAACCCAGAAGTCTCTATAATATACTGTGGATATGTACAGCCTTATCTGGAAATACTCTTTAACTGAACTTTTGTTCATTCATAACCAATAACAGTTCTTACATTATTGGTGATTTCTAAAATCTTCTCGAGTCTAAGATATTCTAAGGGTACATTTTTGACAAGATGTAAAAGCAAAAATATACTGAAGCCACAGACTTGGATCTTTGTAAAGCTAATGTTCAGAATCCATAGAAATTGGACAACAGCAAAAATACTACATATAAGTGACTATAGCATCAGTGTCATTAAAGGAAAACTGACCCTAAGCTACGCTTCTCCAAGGAATTTATGTCTCTTCATTATTGACTATTTGAAATTCCAAAAAGAATCTGAAAGAGTAATATGGGTTGTTGTAATTTTCACTGTCTTTCCCATTTTTTACATTTTTTTTATTCTGATGTCCTTGTTTCAGTAAAATCTCATTTTTGACTATCAACAACAACAACAACAACAAAAAAAGACCTCGGCCGGGTGCAGTGGCTCATGCCTGTAATCCCAGTACTTTGGGAGGCCGAGGCAGGTGGGTCACCTGAGGTCAGTAGTTCAAGACCAGCCTGGCCAACATGATGAAACCC
The DNA here is from genome assembly GCF_006542625.1 of Nomascus leucogenys. Taxonomy (NCBI): domain Eukaryota; kingdom Metazoa; phylum Chordata; class Mammalia; order Primates; family Hylobatidae; genus Nomascus; species Nomascus leucogenys. The sequence goes on along the minus strand of NC_044384.1, from coordinate 24,156,389 downwards.
CATCTCCACTAAATATACAAAAATTAGCCGGGCGTGGTGGCAGGTGCCTGTAATCTCAGCTACTCGGGAGGCTGAGGCAGGAGAATTACTAGAACCCAGGAGGTGGAGGTTGCAGAGAGCCAAGATCACGCCCTTGCACTTCAGCCCGGTGACAACAGCAAGACTCATCTCAAAAAACAAAAACAAAACAAAACTCTTTTTAGAAAGTATGAGGCATTTAAAACTAAATATCTTATTCTTTAGATATTTATGATTTTGATACCAATAAAATATTTAGCTTCCTAAACTCTAGGAAAGCTACAGTTTAGATTTTCTCAGCATCTCATGAGTAAACAGTTCTACCTTTCATTTCTACTATGATATTTCATCCTTAAAAAATATAGTGTGAATCATTTCAATCCCCAACTTTCGTTTTTCTATAAGCAAAGAGGCAGTGAGAGAGAGAACGAGAGAATGTATGAATGGAGTCTTAACCACGATTATTAGATCTCACCAGTTACAAATAATCAAGTTAGTTATGCCTCCAATTTTTTTTAAATAAAAAGGAATGATACAGTTAGCATTTATTATTTTAGATCAGTTTTCAAGGCAATCTTACCTAGATTTACTTCCTGCTGAGCTAAAATCTCTGCAGGGAATCTGTGAGTAAAATTATCACTGACATTAGGAAGGAAAAACACTGGCAACTCCGCGATGGCTACAGTAACACATTTCTAAAGGGAAGTAAATTGCCAATGTTTACTCTTGACCAGGGAGAAAGGAGCCTGTCACTAGCACACCATGCTAGGAGGAGGACACCAACATTTTAAATATCTAGAACATTACAAAGCCCTCCCCGTGGCCATTTCTGCAGGTGATTCTGTTAACACTCCTTTCGTGGCACATGTCCTAGAACTCAGACTTAGAAAAGGACCTAACGCAGTTTTGTGTTGCCAAGCACGCAAGCAGAGACTGCTGTTTCTGAGATAATACGTTAATTTCCGAAGATCAAAAGGTTCAAAGCTGACTACTCCAAAATAGCAACCACTAGGCTGCACAAGACTGTGTAACTGATTAGGGCAAAATAATCTGCCAGTAAGAGGCAAAAACTTTGTCATGAAGACATTAAAGAACTTTGCATCCACTTTCATACAAAAATTGAATGGCAATTGTGGATCTGTACAAAGAAGCCAAGCAACAAAAAATGGGGAATAAAACAGGTGATGGGAAGGAGAAAGTCTATTCTGAATCAAAACTATGCTATGCATCTTGGCTCCGTGCACTTTAGGTTTATTTGCACACTCTTTTTAGAAAGAGTAGGGGGTTGGGATTCAAAGCGGATGAAAGAGTTATTTATGAACAGACGGGACACCAGGATGGGGTGGTAAGAAAGCTATGGAGGAGTGTCTGGACTTGTGGATAAAGGAAGAAGCAGACATATGGGGAAATCTATATAGAAGAAACAGAGAGAGTGAAGAAGAGGCTAAAACAGGCAGATGGCTGGACGGTAAAGGAATAGCATTATGCGGGGGCTCTGAAGGAGGGGAGGTGGCCCTGAAGGGGGGAAACAGCTAAGGGGGAAAAAGAGGGTCAGGAGGTGACTGCTTAGAAAGTTTTTTTGAAAGTTGCAAAAATTAGATATGGATAAAAATATTTTAAATATATATTTAAAAGCCAGGAGGAAAGAAACAAAATGAAGAAGATATCCACTTAAAAAAATATATCCACATGAAACACAGTGTTCAAAATTAACAGCAAACATTTCTGAGAGAAGTGTAAAGAAATTATAACTAATAAAAACTACAAATCTATAGACAAGGGTTCTCTTGAAACAGACATTCTATGAAACTACCACTAGACTGCAAATGACACTCTGGTACACCTTTCTGAACTGCATTCCTGAAGCAGAGTAGGCATTTTCTGGGATACCAGAGCATTTTCTTTTTTCTTTTTTTTTTTTTTTTTTTTTTTTTTTTTTTTTAATTTAGACAGAGTCTCGTTCTGTCATCCAGGCTGGAGTGCAACGGTGCAATCTCGGCTCAGTGCAACTTCCGCCTCCCAGGTTCAAGCGATTCTCCTGCCTCAGCCTCCTGAGTAGCTGGGATTACAGGTCCCCACCACCACACCCAGCTAATTTTTTTGTATTTTTAGTAGAGATGGGGTTTCACCATGTTGGTGAGGCTGGTCTCAAACTCCTGACCTCAAGTGATCCACCCGCCTCAGCCTCCCAAACTGCTGGGACTACAGGCATGAGCCACCACACCCAGCCTACCAGAGCATTTTCTATACCATCTCTCGTAACACTCATCATGCTGGATAATAAGTATTTGCTTCCAGCTCTGAGGGTAGGTACTGTGACTTATTAATCTTTATACTCCCAGTGTTTACCACGATGACTGGTATAAAGAAAGGATCACTAAGTAGAGAATGGAGGAAAGAGAATAATTAAAAGTAACTTTATAAGTCCCAACAAAGATAGCAAAATGGAAATATATAGATGTATACACTGTATATATATAAACACACACATACATATAAATCATGCATGGACATATGAGGATAATTTTGCTACTACTATGGCTACTACTATTTTGTAGAGGAATGGTATTTCACTGCTAATATTCAGCAATTTGCTAAATGTGATCAATATTCAGCAGATTAATAAATGGTATCTGTGTTCTTCTATCATGTGAATGACTCCAGTCCTCACTGGATGGCTCAGAATACCAATAAAGCCTAGAAAAATTATAAATTGTGCTTGGGTATGTTCCACTTTCCAAGACTTATTATGGAATTCATTAGCATTTAAGAATAAAGACCCTCTTGAGACAACTAATACAGACACACTTTGCTTAGTCTGATAAACATCAGCCATGACCAATCAATATATACTCAAACACGGTGAATATAATATGGCATATCTGTTAAGAAATTTTTATTTCGTCTTCTTGCTTAAATACAAAAATAGCTGTCAAAAATATAAAACTTGCATAGGATGCAAATGTACCAAATTTGTATTTCATTGAACAGTTAGGGTTTGCCGCCACGAGTGACTTTAAAGTCGGATTTACTCCCATTACCAAATTCAAAGAAATAAGAAGGTAATTAGGAGTACGCACAGAGAACTAGGTCATTTTAAGCCACATAAGGTCCATATATCTTAGGCCCACAGTGTTATTTTCAAAAAGGAATCACCTAGCTTGTACTTCATGAAGTGAATCTTCAATGAACAATCGTCAGTTCTGGTGATATAATTAAATATGGATTAAGGAGTTAATAGTCATTGCCATCCTCATCATCATCATCATCAACACACCACGGCTAGATCCCCAATCGTAAACCTCAGGTGCCATCTGACAAGTCACAGCAACTTGTAAGGAGCTGTTTAATGGGCCCTTGGTGGTTCTTCCAAACCAACCTCTTCCAAATTAAAGTGAGGGCACAAGGGAGCTAATTTCTTTTGGAAGGCTGGTACCAAGGAAAGCTGAAAAGCCACCAAAGGAAGATAGAAAACCATAATATGACCACTTCTGATAAGTACTGTCAAACCTAAGCATATAAAGATGTGTCCCATTCTCTCACTAGTTTGATAGATTTGGAAGATAAACAATGGAGCTGTCTAAGCATAGCCAGGTCATGCACACTGCAAACCTGAAGACGCAGTTCTAGCTTAAAGGACGGTCCCATTAAAGCCCCTTCTAATCCTAAAGTTCTATAATTCCACTGATATGCACTGAGCTCTACTCTGAAAAGGCAATTCTTGTCCCTTTACTCTTCGAAAGAGTTCGCAGAAATGCCATGACTGCCTGGGATTGGTCTCCTATCTAGTAATAAGAGCTCTGAATTCTAATTTAGGTTCCATCCACACTAACTGGCAAGCATGTTTCCAAATTCCACATTCCTTAACTTACCTCTCTGTGAAATGGAGACACAATAGCTGCCTTCTTAATAGGGATGTACATAAAGGTATTATAAAACACGGAAAACACAAAAAATCACCAACACCGTATAGTTTTATGACATAAGTGTTACTATTTCTGCTCCCCGTATGTTTCCGTTCTGCCCTCCTTTCTATCAAGTGGCACAATGGAACAAAATGTGGTTCAAAACAAAACACCAGCAGGACTACATGTTTAACTATCCTTAATATACTTCATGTTCAAAAATAAAACAAGAAACACCCCTGATTAAAGTCTGCCAATCAACAAGCCCAATAAAACCAGCCTCCCAGGGAGCATATGGCTGCAGGGCATGCGACCCACCTTCCCCCATTATTACAGGCAGGCTCAGGTAAAGCACTCTGGCTTCTATCAAAGGGCACATCAAAGAACAAATATGTACCCTCACATGTTTAGAATTGCTATAAAACCTGAAAATGCAAGATCAATGCAACAGACCACAGGGACCCATAAAGCCCAGAGGAAGCCAGTCAGGGCAGGGTCTACCTGGTTAATGTTATCCTGAGAGGGTGGGTTCTCTGGACACACAGCTGGACCCCATTAGAGCCTCCCCAGCTGCTCTCAAGATCACCTCATAACCTCAGCCCCCAAAAGCTGCAAGTCTGAGCTGGAAATTCATAAGACAGTATCTTCAAAGGTAAGTTTTCCTAGACCTTCTTCAACCTTTCTTGACTTTTTTCACAATGAAACATTTAGTGAAAACGTAACTGTGAACATTTAGTGAAAATGTAACTGTAACAATGTCTAGCCTCCTTCCAATACACAAAAACAGTATAACACAAGTTTCTTAAATGACCACTAATAAAATCCCTTCAGTACCAATCATTTTCTGGGGCCCAAATAAGGTATCAGATTGTTCTTTTCATCACCATGTTTCTATGTTCTTTTTCCCTGTACCTCCACTTCTCATTGTCTCATCTACCTTTCCCTTGTTCTTTCTTTTAAGAAAATACTTGCTGAGCATCCACCCTGTGCCAGGCACTGAGGATGCAGTACAGGTTAAGTATCCCTTATCTCAAAGGCTTAGGATCAGAAGTGTTTTGGATGTCTAATTTTTGGGGATTTTGGAATATTTGCATATATATGAGGCAACTTTGGGGTGAGACCCAAGTTTCAACATGAAATGTATTTATGTTTCATATGCAGCTTCATGTATACCTTACACACATGGGCTAAAGGTAACTTTACTAAATATTTTTGATAATTTTGTGCATAAAACAGTTTACATACTTTGGAACAATAGATAAAGCAAAGGTGTCAGTATCTCATGTCAGTGTTCAAAAGTTTTGGAATTTGGAGCATTTCACATTAGGGATGCTCAACCTGTAATGCTTAAGACTGGGCCTTCATGGAACTTACATGGGTAGTGAAAGGGAAAGCAATGCAGAGACACACCATAAATGAATGCACAAATAGGTCCCATAGTTAGTAAGCTCCATGAAGAAAAATACAGCAAATAACGGCACTGGGGGTTCTTTACTGAGGAGGAGACACATAACTGAGGGATAGTAGACTTGGGAAGGGGCTCCAAGCCTCTCTACTCCCTCGTCCATTGCTCCCTCCCTTATCTGCACTCACCAAAAGACAAAGTTTAGGTTTCTGACCACTAGAATGTCCACCCTGACTTCTTCACTGTTTTAGAGAATAAGACACAGCAGAGTAGCGGCTGGGACTTAAAAGGAGTTGCCTTCTTTCCTTCTCTGCAACCCTACTGCTCTTTGTACAAGCAAATCAGGACTCTTCTCAAGTGAAACTGAAAATTCAGCTTAAAAAAAACCCCTTTTCAAGACTGTGAAATCTACCACATCGGTAGCTTTTAAAATATCATGATGTAACTTTATATTCCACTACATGCCTGTGAGCATGTCAACAGAATGACACAGTGGTGAATGAATGAAAAATATCACGATGCAACTTCATATTCCACTACATGACTGTGAGCATGCCAATAGAATGACACAGTAGTGAATGAATGAAAAAAACTAACAGTGAGCACCTACTATGTGTCCAATCTATTGTATCTCACCCTTTCTCACAACAACAAATGTGCACAGGGAATTCTTATCATCACCATTTAGATTGAGGAAATTGAGGTTCTGTTTCCATTCCTTGTGCCCTTTCACAATTCCTTATAAAGGCACTTCACCGTAGCCAACACATCCTGGTAAAACTACAGGATTCTAATCTGCATTAAGGTTACCAATAACACCACGTGAGACACTGTGTTCCAGTAGTCAGCTAAGAACAGTCTTAAACCATTTCAGGGTTTGTGCTCTCTTTAACTCCAGTGTGATCTCTACTGGTGTATTAAAGTCATGAGTTAGCAAACTCTTACCAGCGGACTCAGCCTAGGAATATATAAGGGTCTGCCATAAATTGTTAAGCTGGGAAAACCTTAGCAAATTCTGCACTAAAATGAGAAAAAAACCTGCAGCGACCATTTTTGTTTTACTTAAGTATAAACAGCAGTAATGGGAAAGAAAATGTAAGCCTAGATTTTCAGAACTGCTATATTAGAAACAAAAGTTACACAAATTCTTTTTCTGATTATTATAAGGAAGAAAATTATAACACTACCAAGCTTTAAAAATTAGTTTTCTTACTCTTTTCATTGTCTGTGAACTCTACTGGATCAACTGAGAAAATGTGGCAATAAAATGTATTTTTTCTTGGAGGCAAATCCTAAAACAGAAAGCAAAATCATCTCCTTTTTGCCAAAGGCACACACTAATTGAAACAGAAATAAAACATGAAATGGAAAAGAGATAAAGATACAAAGTTATTTCTTGGTCCAATTAGTAGGTAGAGAGTTAAACAAACTATCAGTTCAAGGCATTCTATGAGTTTCAGAATTAAAAATCAGAAGTAAAATGGCTGTAAAACAACATGCACCTGGTCTTGATAGTAGACTCGACAGCAATTTCAAGAAAGTAATATTTTACATCTGGAAACAGTCCGATGACAAATGAGAACAAACCAGTAAATTCACAAAAGGATCTTACTGAAGATTTTATTTTTTTAAAGAACAGTGTTTCCACATTCTCAATCTGAGATATATTTTACATAAAACCGTACTTCATACTCTTCAGCAGACTAGCCTGGACCCAATATAAAATAACTAAAGTTGCGTTATTTTTCACAATTCATGTTTCAAACAATCCCCTACATTTCAAAGTCATAGTACTCTCATTGGCAAATAGATAGAAACAACATCAATGCTATTTTTTTTAAGTTTTTCACATCATGATCTTCAAGCATCCCAGAGAACATTTTAACTATTAATAAATCAACATTTTCCTACTATAAATTACAAAAAACAATTACTCTTGAAAGTTCTAGAAACAAAATTCCTCCAATAGTCAAACGCACATTCATATTTAACAACAGTAAGGGTGGGAGGAGGAACTGTGATGACCTCTTTAAACCTTTTTCAGCTTCAGACCATGAAAACACAGCTCTATAGGAACAAATCTACAAAAGAACAGAATTACAGGTAATACAAATACAGTAACCTAGTGCCATCCTAAAAGCATACTTTCATAACTTGGTGACTCTGCAAAAACATACTTGCAATCAACACAAAGAATTATTCAGAAAAACATACTGAAAGATTAAAAATGTATAGTTATTAGAATGTTGCCCCAACATATAAGACATATGACAATGCTGTATTCAAACCATATTATTAGAACTATCACAAGACAGATTTCCAAAGACTCTTGATAGAAACAATAAATACATTCAACAAACAAATGTTTTAAAATTTCTGGGGAGTCAACATTATGAGTTTCATTGCCGGTAAAACTGAATAAATTTGCACAAATAACAAATTTTGTATGTATGTATGTTACAAAGTATGTATCTTCCATCATACTTTTAAAAGTACTTCCAGTTTCTGGCCGGGCACGGTGGCTCACGCCTGTAATCCCAGCACTGTGGAAGGCCGAGGCGGGTGGATCACGAGGTCAGGGGATCAAGACAATCCTGGCTAACATGGTGAAACCCTGTCTCTACCAAAAATACAAAAAATTAGCCAGGCGTGGTGGCGGGCGCCTGTAGTCCCAGCTACTGGGGAGGCTGAGGCAGGAGAATAGCGTGAACCTGGGAGGCAGAGCTGGCAGTGAGCCGAGATCACGCCACTGCACTCCAGCCTGGGCAACAGAGCGAGACTCCGTCTCAAAAAAAAAAAAAAAGTACTTCCTGTTTCCAACTGGAAAGGCTTTACGAAAAAGCCAACTATTATTTCACCAATGTTTGCAAAAACTAAAAACAAGCATTCTAATGTTCTGGCCATAGAACCTTCCTTTCTCAACTAGTTCCTTCCCTTTTCGCCTAGCTTTTAAAATGATGGACTGTTGGCCGGGCACAGTGGCTCACACCTGTAATCCCAGACCAAGGTGGGCACATTGCTTGAGCTCAGGAGTTCAAGAACAGCCTGGGCAACATGGTGAAACACCATCTCTACAAAAAACACAAAAACTACCAAGGCATGGTGGCACGTGCCTGTGATCCCAACTACTCAACACGCTGAAGTGAGAGGACCACTTGAGCCCAGGAGGGGGTCAAGGCTGCAGCGAGCCATGATCACGCCACTGCACTCCAGCCTGAGTGACAGAGTGAGACCCAGTCTCTAACAAAATAATAATAAAAAAATTATGCACTGCTAAAAATTCTCATTCCTATAAAACAGAATAAAATGTGTGTGTACGTGTGTGTGTCTAAGTTTGTTGTGGAGTGTGTCTTTACATTTGTTGCAGTGGTCAAGGATTTTAAGAATTAAAAAAGGTTCTCATATTTCAGAAGCCATTTGTGGTAAGGCTGTTGGGCATTTTGTCATTCAAAGGGACAGGCTATTGAGGTCTAAGCCCCTCCTATATAAAGAGTTCCACTTCCCCTCCCAGCCTTCTATGGGACTTATGCACCCAGGAAGGATAAATAGATTTTTAATTCACAAGAGAATGCACTGCTCCTATAGTACATGGCGAGTGACCCAGGCATGAAGGTATGAAAGTTATCCTGTCATTGGCCCTCATTTGCTAGTCTGGATTTTGCTAGTCTGCATACACACACACACACACACACACACACACACACACATATGTCATTAGTACAAATCAAAAGAAAAAGGGCAAAGGTGTCAGGAGCGATTTTGTTGCCACTGGCTCATTTGATTTGCATTACTGGTAAATGAGTATGCTATCATTTGCCTCTGCTTTGCTTGACAGATGTCTACAATAAAATCAATGTGAAATGTATTCTTGAGGGTTTTTTAGTCCACCCACAATAATACTGAATGTAACTCTAAAAGTATAATCCACCAGTACCCCCTAAAAGACAAACTATATAAAATAAGTCTTGATCGTGCTCCTAGACTTTCTCATTTTTCCTATGCAAAAAGACTAGGACTCTTTCAAGGCTCTCTTTCTAAACAGATTAATATTTATCTTTACTATTTGAATATATTTAAAACTTTGTTCTAACAAAGAAGTCTGAATATAACACTGTAGTTGGGGCCTGAGCCAGAAGACTCCACAGTAGGAAAGTTTTTAAAGGATTTCTTCAGTCTCTGGAAGGGATCCAAGACTAAGGTGACAATCCAGGTCTACCCAAGACAGAGGTTTCCCAGGATACTGGACTTTTAGTGTTGGTTATCCTACTGACATATCAGTGCCTTACCCTAAATATTCAATTCAAAGGGAAACAGAACAATTATAGCAATGTTAGACGTATCTTAGCGAGTGATCCTTCAGTAAACAGCAGACACAAAGATGAACACCAAATCACTCTTCTGTGTATTCTCTAGATGGCTGTATATCTATCTTTAAAAAAATTGTAAGATTTCACAGATGAAAATGAAAGAATGAAGGTTCTGTATTTCTGACAGACATTCTCCAGGTTCATGAGCCCATTTCGTATTTAATATTACACTCAGAAAAAGAAAGCAAATATCCACATAATAATTGATCTTAGAAATGAGAGGGGACTTCTAGTCTCAGCAATATGATGTTTCAAATAATGCACTCCTCCAAACACTCTCTCACACGCGTGTGCACACACACACTCCATTTAAGAAAAAAAAAAAAGCCTGGATAAAACATGATGAGAAAAAAGTTAAATACATACCCAAACTCAAAAGAAATGGAATTCTGAGAGGGAATTTACAGCCAGAACAAAAAACACAGAACTGGAAACATTAGCAGATCTATGGGCCCTAAGGGATAGGGGCTGGAGTTTTTAAAACCACAGAGGGACAGGTCCTAAGACCCCTGCACAAAGCCAGAGATTTGGAAAGGCTACTGATTCTTATGTCACTGATTCAGGGAAATGGCCAGAAAACATGTCTGGCAAGGGCTTTGGTGGGCAAAGAAAGAGTTGCCTATGAGTAATCAAACCCCGAAAACTTTTCCATATGCAGTTGCAGAATCTAAATTTATACTATTTGCTTAGTTTGGGAACCACAAGCCATAAAATTAATGTCAAAACTAATGCCAAACCAATGAAATTCCTGAGAAATTGGCAGAAACTAATATAAAACCACTTTGTAAGAACTGTCCCATAACCCAGAGCACAAACTTCCAGAGGAGACAAACATCCCAAATGAAGATGAGCTCACAATAAAAAATTAGAAACACACACAAACTTATCCACTGTGGACAAGTCAGTAGACACACAAAGGAGGATTAGTGCTCCCAAGATCTTGACAAATAGAAAAATGACCATATTTAAAATGTTAATACCAACAAAAATAACGTACATCATAATGAAAAGATAAGTTTGAATTGGAACCAAATAGAACACCAAAAAATTAAAAATAAAGCCATTGAAACACAGAGCTTGAATTATACAATACATGAGACCAATGAAAGCTAGGTAAAGTGAAAAAAAGATCAGAAGAAATTATACAGAAATCATTCATTTATTCAAAAAATGCTTCCACTTGCACACTGGACATCCATTCTGAGTTACTCTTACAAATGCTCAACATACATTATTGAACAAAACAAAGACTTTGGTCCTTAGAGGGCTTATATTCCAGTGAATGAAACAGAGATGAAAAAAAAAAAAAAAAAAAAGATAGACTGTATTAAATAGACATAAATAGACATAATATAGAATGAGAATTGTCCAAAACTTCCTTAGAGGAGTTTCATTAAAAAAACAGAGAAGCAGGCCGGGCATGGTGGCTCACGCTTGTAATCCCAGCACTTTGGGAGGCCGAGGCGGGCGGATCACGAAGTCAGGAGATCGAGACCACGGTGAAACCCCGTCTCTACTAAAAATACAAAAAAAATTAGCCAGGCGTAGTGGCGGGCACCTGTAGTCCCAGCTACTCGGAGAGGCTGGGGCAGGAGAACGGCGTGAACCCGGGAGGCGGAGCTTGCAGTGAGCCGAGATCCCGCCACTGCACTCCAGCCTGGGCGACAGAGCAAGACTCCGTCTCAAAAAAAAAAAAAAAAAAAAACAGAGAAGGAGTAAGGAAGAGGCAATACACAAAATACTAGTTGAGAAGATTTCAGAATTTTTCCAAGGTATGAAGTCAGCACATTGAAGAAGCAGACTAAATAAAAACAGATGCAGAAATATCACAGGAAATCTGCAGAACCCCCAAAACAAAGGGAATATCTCAAAACAAAAAAAACAGAATATTGTTTTCACTAATTATGATATTTTGTCTAATAGAGTAAATGAATGTTCACTATCCGCCCAAAACAAATTTAACACATGAACTTGATGACACCTACTCTGACTGCTTACAAACATCTTTACTTATTTGCAGGTCTTCATTACAGAGAAATAATGTTTTTTGGAATGTTGTATAATCTGATACTCCTCCCACAGTTTGCCTAATCAAGAGTTAATCATAATTTCTGAGGAATTATAAAAAACATTATTATTACATATTTGCAAAAAAAAGTGAAATTCCTGGCATATAAACTTAGTATTCTTCATAAAAGCAGGCAGTTTTATTCAGTTAACAAGTATTAAGTCCCTATTCCACAAGCATTAACACTAAGACATATAAATATCACACAATTGGGAAAGCAAAGGGCATAACTTTTATTTCACAAACATCTATTTTGTGAAAAAACTATTGTTTTTGATATTTCAGGATTTCATCTTTATCCACAGGCCTTCATTCAGTCTTTCCACTTCAAAAATTCAATCACTGACTTTTACTTTGACAAGGATAGTCCCATATTTATTTTGTTCAAATTATTTTATTTTAGAGAAAAATATACAACAAAACAAAGAATATATTTTAAGAATAAGACCTCAGCCATTGCTAAGGCAATTGTGTGTTTCTGCCCATGTAAAAAAATTATCTCTTTCATATAGTAAGTTCCATGGTATACAATTTGAAGACCACTGAATTAGAAAATACTACCACGTACGTAATAATGACAGTGTAAAGATCTCTTGCCTTCTATGCCCATAAAGTGATACATTCCTGTTAAATGCTCGTTTCTTGATTTCATTATATACATTATCTTTAACATCATTTAACCTTTATATGACATTTCATATTGCAAATTGCATTTTTAATGTAGTAATCACAATTGTAGAAGGATTCCCTTTTTACACTATTTATGTTATCCTAGTTCAGCTAGTTTTAAAGAATCACAATCACTACAAATTAGGAGATCATGATCTCATTTTGATGAGGTACCCATAAAACATTTAAAAACACGGACACCAATAGTAAGTGTACTTTATAGGATAAGGTTTTCTTATTCTGTATATGAACTGAAAACTCTCAACATCAAATTCTCTTTTCTTAATAAAAATCATTTTGATGCTACAACATTAGATTTTGGCCCATAACTAAACCTGTCCTTTAAATTCTTACACATATATATCCTAAGCATATTTCTCTGATACAAAAGTACATTTTTCAGAGAACACAGTTATGTAATTTACAATAAAAATTTAGTTATAAAAGATCAAGAAAGACAATCTTATCTACCAGAACCTTTGCTAGAAAACTCACAGTATCCTCACTTACAAAATAATGCAGTTGTGAAATATTCATCTGCTTATTGGATCAAGATGGATCATAACACGTTCATCCCTGATTATGAAGCCACACTCATCCTTTCTGTACTTATTTGTCTCTTCAGCTGATTCAACATGGCAAAGGAAGGGAGAATATGACGTTATTTAACACAGTTAGAAAAATCATTAGATAATGACACTCATATACTGTTCCTCTCATGCTTGACTAAGAACAACTAATACCACTGTGAATGTAGATTTATATTTACTACCACAGCAGCAATGGAGAAACCCGGAATACATTTGGATGAATGTGTTGATAGTTGGTACAAGATTCTATAAGCTTTTATATTTGAACACAAGCAAAGAGTAAGTCTAGTAATTGTGCATATCTATAAATGTGAATGTGTAAAATTAGGTGTAAAACTGTGAATACAAAACTACATGATGTTATAGTGCTCTGTACTTCAAAAGAGATTTAGGAAAGAAATACTACAGTGTGTGAATATAGTGGCAAATAAAAGTTTCTTTGTTTCTGAGTTTCCATGAGTATAGTTCCCATAAATGCCATCAATTGAATGTTGGAATACGAATAAATTCATACATCCACATAGAATCTTAAAAGTTAATTTTCTTGACTCATTTAAAACACAGATCTTCATATGGCAAGGGGGTTGGAGTAATAGAATCTCTATATCTTAGGTACTGAATTCTAACTCTTCTATTACTTTGCAGATTTTAGGAAAAGAATCTATAAACTAGCATCCAAAATGTACTGTAAAAGATACAAATAAGTCAACCAAGAAGACATGTTTCATATTCACTACATGGATGAAAAACTTTGCAAAATACTTACCAGTAATAACATTCTTTTATAGAGACAACATAATCCAAAAATTAACCAACATATTTTTATTTGCCCACCATTTAGATTTTTACCCTCCTACAGATAGAACAATGATCAACACACACACATATATAGGTACACACAATCTGCCATGCATTAGCACTGCTATCATATCCACACTAACTAAATATATTTTCATACATTTATGAAGGCAAAATCCAATGGAAAACACAACATTTTAAGAAAGTCTATCACCATCTAATCTGTAAAATACATTTAGAAAAACTCAACAGATACCGTTTTAAATTTACAGGCACAATTTATGAGTCTATTAATTAAACATCTAAAACTCTTAACTTAGAATCAGTTGGGAATACACATTTGTCTGTTGATGATATGGAAAACAAATCTCCCAGGCACTTCCCCTTTACTGTCAAGCACTAAGCAAAGAGGTTTGCACATATATTCTCCTTTTAGATCATAGTGACCTGACTGTTCCCATTTTACAGAGGCTCAAAGAAGTTAAAATTTTTTGGACACAACCATTCTAAATTAAATGGGATGAAATCAGTATCTTTGTAACAGTGGAGACAATTATATTTACATTTATATTTACATCATCATCACAACCCTACTGAGGTAATGAAATAAAGAGAAAGAACCTAGTCTGGATCCTACTTTGCAGCTATATACCCTGAGGCAAGTTATTCAAATTCTCTGAGCCTCATTTTTCTTAGATGTAAAATGGGGATAACATTATCTACAAGGTTGGGGAGGAGTAAATGAAATTAAATGAGATAATACACTGCCTTGGCTAATGCCTGGTACAAGGCAAGTGCTCAACAAAGATAAGGCTTCTCCTTATCTTCCCTAACAAAAATTTGCTTTGACAATATACCAAGAAAGTAAAATGCTCTCCTTTTCCATTAGAAAGCAGCAGAAATCAGCCATAGTCTGCATTCATCAAACTTGTCAAGCTGTTCAACGTCCATTATTCTTTTTTATTATATTTAAGGCACTTAAAATAATCTCCCAGTGATTTATTCTCCTTTTAACTAGATGCAGTAATTAGAATATCTTTTATGATACAGCAGAGTTTTCATTTCAGTCAAGGTGTGACTGTTTTAGAAAGCCACCGTTCACTGAAGAATATTACAACCCAAAAACTAACTGCTTTTATTCTCATCTTGAATAGAAGCACAAACACAAAATGAAGAGGATACGTAGTGTATTTCTATAGCTGAAAGACGAAAACGCTCAAGCATACAAGAGCCAATAATTCCCAAAATACCTTTCATGAACTGAAAAACAGATATGTATGTTGCCATGGCATTCGGCAAAATTAATACATTTGAAATTTGGATTATGTATGGAAGAAAAGTCTGGTAAGTTTTTTTTTTCCTTTCCCATAATGTTGGCATATAACCACATTTTTTAAAAGAATCACCCAATATATAGTTCCCAGAAGAAAAAATAAAGAACAGCAAGAAGTTCAGTATATATTCAGCATCCCAAGTAAATGCGGAGATTATGTATTATTACTTGTCAAATAGAGGATTGCTTTACTAGTAATTCTGTTGAATGCTGCAAGAGTGCTGACGACATGTATGTCAAGATTCCAGCCCTGGCTCAGTCATTAGCTAGCTGGATTAGCCTTGAGTAAGTAATTTAATTTCTCTGGGATTCAATTTCCTCAATTGTAAAATGATAATTTCAATGATAATATTTGTTATGCACTTCCTGTGTGCAAGAGCTGTTTTAAGTACTCCATGTATGTTTATTCCCTCATTCAATCCTCACAACATACTAGTGGGCTGAGTATTATTATCATTCCATTTTTGAAGAAAGGTAAACAAATCACAGAGAAGTGAAATAACTCACACTAAAGTGGACTCCCCTGCTCTTTAAGGATTTTGCTAAGTTCTCTCCCCATTACTTAGAGATAAGATCATTTCTAACATCCCTCACAAGAGTAAAATCCCAAGATTCTATCCTTTTTCTTTTGCGGACCATTCTCCATTCTGACTTCTCGAAATTCTGTTTGTCTCCGTGGCCTCATTGTAAGGCTCTTGGGGTCAGATATTAACAATTATATATTACAATTCCACAAATAAAGACAAAACTCTGTAAGAATAAGCAAACTTGATGGTTTGTAAGCAAATTCCTAAAAACAGTAGCTGAATTCTTATGAGGCAGAAATTAATCACCTGCTGCCCCATGGTTCATAATCTAACACTTTAAAGAAACCAACATGCACACCTACGAGTGAACTCAAAAGACTGGCGTCATCAAGCAGAAAATGACCAGATCAGCACTCGGAGAGCTGATACAGGAGTTTCTTTGATAACATGTGAACTTACCAGTGTTTCTAGAGTACTACCACAGCAAGTACATGAAGTGTCTACCTGTAGATGTACATCACGCACAGCCAGGTATTATGAACAAGTGTGCACGTGATAAACTGCTAGAGGTAGTAGAGAGTAGTGATTGCAACAGAAACTCTAGAAAGAGACTAAAGTGCTGACATTCAAATCCTGGCTCGGCCAAATAAAAACTCAAGGACTTTGGAAAAGTGAACCAAATCTATGTATGCCTCAGTTTCCTCATCTGCAAAACAGGGATCTGCTAATTCACAAAACAGTTGTGAAGACTGAGTTACAATATGGAATATGCATGGAAATGAATCTGTCACATAAAAAATGCCACTTAGTATTCTGTGTGTATGCATACATAGAATTCTCCACATCCATCTATGTAAACATTTTTTTGATCGTTTACAACAGATTTGTCTTCTAGTCAAGCAACAAGTACCAAGGAAATGAACCTTGGCTCTTAAACTCAGCACCAAGTTATCCCACTCACTTGTTTTTGTTGTTGTTTGGTTTGGGGTTTTTTTCTGTTTTGTTTTATTTTTGTTTTTTTGAGACACTGTCTCACTGTGTTACTCAGGCTGGAGTGCAGTGGCGGGTTCTCGGCTCACTGCAACCTCTGCCTCCTGGGTTCAAGCAATTCTCCTACCTCAGCCTCCCAAGTAGCTGGGATTACAGGTGCCCACCACCACACCTGGCTAATTTTTGTATTTTTCAGTAGAGACAGGGTTTTGCCATGTTGGCCAGGCTGGTCTTGAACTCCTGACCTCAGGTAATCTGCCTGCCTCGGCCTCCCAAAGTGCTGGGATTACAGGTGTGAGACATCACGCCCGGCGCCATTCGCTTTTTTATTCACCCATTTAATGTATTAAATACTCTGTGCCAGACAATGTGCCAGGAACAAGGGATACAGCAAAGATTAAAGAAGATGTGGTCCCTGTCTCTAAAAAACCTGTCCACCAGCAAGACGAGATTTTAAAAAATAATTTCACTCATAGGTTCTGGTATTTTTACCCCCCCATAACTTAAGAGTTTCATTCAGGGCTGCACACTGCTTCCTATCAATTTCTGTTGGCTTTTAAAATCCAACATGACCCCCTATACATAAAGACATTTAACATTTGAAAATAGGGACATAAGTGCAGGGTGCAGTGGCTCATGCCTGTAAATCTCAGCACTTTGGGAGGCCGAGGCAGGAGAACGATTTGAGCCCAGGAGTATGAGACTGATCTGGGTAACAAAGTGAGACCTCGTCTCCACAAAAAAAATTTTTTAAATCGGCCGGCCTTGGTGGCACGGGCCTGTAGTCCCAGCGACTCAAGAGGCTGAGGTGGGAGGATAGCTTGAACCTGGAAATTTCAGGCTGCAGTGAGCTATGATGATGCCTCTGCGCTCCAGCCTGGGCAACAGAGAGAGACCCTGTCTTTAAAACTAAATAATAACAAATAAAAATGAAAATACAGATGTAGAAACAAGAATAATTATGAATTAAACATTTAAAAGTAAAAAAGGATCACAATGAAGAGTTCCAACAAACAATATTATTTTTACTATATTTGCAAAATCAATGATAAATCAGTGTTTCCAAAAATATCTTCATTATAAGCATTAATAATGAGAGTGACCAGAAAAGCAGAAGCACCGAAGTTGTAGTGGATTGTATTTCTATTTGTTTTTCAATAACAAAAGAGGGCCTAGAGAAGATATAAAGAAGGATAAAGTTTAACTTTTGAAAATCTACAAATAAGTTCCCCAAAATTAACCAGATGCACAGCATGTTCCTATGATCAAGTATCAGCAACCAAAAGTAGGTGAGAAAAATAATAAATTTTCAGCTTTGAAGGCTGTAATAATATCACCATTATAATTCATCCCAATATATCAACACAGGCTTTACGTTAACAGACTTACTTTCAAAAATAGACATAGCACCACCATAACATTTCTTACTTTCAGTGTTTGGAAAGAATGTC
Organism: Nomascus leucogenys; assembly: GCF_006542625.1. NCBI lineage: Eukaryota > Metazoa > Chordata > Mammalia > Primates > Hylobatidae > Nomascus > Nomascus leucogenys. The sequence continues at coordinate 24,138,268 of NC_044384.1, read as the reverse complement.
AGGGAAAGCTCCCAGCACGTGTTTCCATCAATCAGAGTAAGTGAAGGGGAGAAAAATGGAGAAAAAGAAACAGGGACAGAAAACCACAGATCCTGCATTGTGTGGGCTGAGGAAGAGTTGAGTTCCAGCTCCTGAGGAGAAAACATTCTCCAAAGTTCTGCGCCGATTCCAGACAAGATTCCCCACAGCTGTTGAGTCACCAGTACTTTAAAACAGACAGAGCTTTACTACAAATCCACTTAAGCAGTTTTTAAACTTCAAACACCTGATTTGCTGAAGCAAGGCAGACTTCCCCTCCCATCTAAAACTGCACTTCAGTGTCATTGCACTATTCCTATTCAATGTTATCACTGTGTCTTTTTAAAACATGATGGCATAAAATAATATTCTATGACAGGATTCCTAAAAGCCTGTGACTGGATGCATTTTGAAATCACACTATAAATTATTCTGGGAAGACAATTTCTGTCAAACTGCCAGCCATGCTTATATTTACAATAAAACATTCTGATGGGTTAGATGGAACTGGTCACTTGTTTGAAAACATTTATTAAAATTTCTAGTTGTTTTGACAGCCTGAAGATCTAATCAATACAGAGTTCTGTAGCTCACCACCTACAACTATGACTGGTGTCTATTACACTCATTGTGTGAAGAGTGTAAAGATCAGGAAAACTACTTGAAAGGCTATTATAATAAATAAGTCAATAAATAAACAGGTGCACACCTTCCTAACAAAGCCTTGTCTACACTTACATTTTGTAAGACATTTAATACTTCCTAGGCCATCTTTTTGATGCATTATTTGAAACAGTTGTAAGAAAACTTTTGCCCTGGGAAATTCAGTTCAGCCAAATAGGCTGACTGAGAACGCTATAAAATGCTCGCTTTGTGACCTGCTGCTCTGGTCCCAGGCCTCTTTAGAAAACAAATTGCCATTTTCGCGGTGATTCTGTGATATATAAAAACAAAGATGAGGCCATAAAATAACGACTCTATTTTATCAATTTAGACCAGAACTTGAATTCCCATCTAATGTCATAGCACTCATATTCTTTGCCATGCAACCAGGGAGCTGAAAAGAAGTTTTGTGACCTCACCAACCCCATCCTCCCCATTTCAAGAACCCAGCCAGCTTCTATGTGTTCAGATGAAACTCTTACTCCGCTCAGTAATCTGAACAAGTCTGAGTGATGCTTTAAAATGTGAATATGTAAAATTTAGGTTAAGATTTGAATCCCAATTCCTTGAAATAGAAAATGTGTGAAATGATTTGCTGGGCATATTGCACTTCGTTTATTTTAATGATTAACATGTGGATTTACTGCTTTGTTTTCTGACAATTCTGAAAGGGAATCCCAGGGAGGAATCACACTCCATCTAGGTGGTAATCTTCACTTAGGTGGTAATCTCCTAGCTGTGGTCAGCAACTTAAATGATTTGCAAAATAATTACGTTCTGTAGCCACACAGATCTTGCCAAGAATGGAGTCAGAATAATTTATTCCTTCTGGTTCCTGGTGGCATGCTAGCATATGCTGAATAAATTTTGACCCCAAATGCCTACACTGTCCCCTGATTTTGATTCCTCTCACTAATCTCAAGGATATCTTTTTTTTTTTTAAACTCAATCTAAAACTACTAAACCAATGGTTTACATTCTGCCCCTGGCAATTAATTAGTTATGTGTTACTTAATGATGTGGATACATTCTGAGAAATGCATTAGGTGATTTCGTCATTGTGAGAACATTATAGAGTGTACCTACACAAACCTAGATGGTGTAGCCTGCTACACACCTAGGCTATATGGCATAGCCTATTGCTCCAAGGCTACAAACCTGCACAGCATGTTACTGTACTAAATAGCCACAGGCAAGGGTATCACAATGGTATTTGTGTATCTGAGCATATCCAAACATACAAAAAAGTACATTTAAAATATAGTATAAAAGATAAAAGATTGAACACCTATATAGGGCACTTACCATGAATGGAGCTTGTAGGACTAGAAGTTGCTTTAGGTGAGTCATGAGTGAGTGGTGAGTGAATGTAAAGGCCTAGGACATTCTTGTACACTACCGTAGACTTTATCAACACTGTACATTAAGGATACATTGAATTTTTTTTTTTAATTTTTCTTTCTTTGGACAGGCGTGGTGGTTCATGCCTGTAATCTCAGCACTTTAGGAGGCCAAGGCAGGCGGATCACTTGAGCTCAGGAGTCTAAGACCAGTCTGAGTAACATGGCAAAACCCCGTCACCACAAAAAATGCAAAAATTAGCTGCACGTGATGGCACGCACCTGTGGTTCCAGCTACTCAGAAGGCTGAGGTAGGAGGATCACCTGAGCCCAGGAGGCGGAGGCTGCAGTGAGCCAAGATCACACCACTGCACTCCAGCCTGGGTGACAGAGTGACCCTGTCTCAAAAACAGAAAAAATATTTTTCTTGCTTTAATAAAAAAAAAAATTGACCTTAGCTTACTCTAACTTTTTTACCTTATAAGCTTCTTAACTCTTGTAAAACTTTTTGACTCTTTTGTAATAACACTTAGCTGAAAACAAAACATACTATATAGCTGTACAAAACATTTTTCTTTACATCCTTATTTTATAAGCTTTTTTTACTATTTTTTAAATTTTTTATTTTTTAAACTTTTTGTCGCAAACAAAGATGCAAATGCATACATTAGTCTAGGCCTACATAGGGTCAGGGTCATCAATATCAGTCTTCCACACCTTGTCTCACTGGACAACAACAGCATGGCGCTGTCAGAGGCAACAACAGCATGGCGCTGTCATCTCCTATGATAACAAAGCCTTCTTCTGGAATCCCTCCTGAAGAACCTGCCTGAGGCTGTTTACAGTTACCTTTTTTTTTTTTCCTGGAAGTAGAATGAGTACACTCTAAATAATGATAAGAAATATAGACAGGAATTTTTCAGCTCCATTATAGTCTCATGAGACCAAAGTGGTACACACAGTCCACCACTGACCAAAACGCCATTATGCGGTGCATGTGCTTATTAACTTACTCCTGGTCCAGATGACTGTTTTGAAAAGCAAGAACTATATACAGATAATATCAAGTCCAATAAATCATGCCCTTGTCTACCATGACCAATACGGTAACTGTGGATATACCTCCTGGATTCCAGAGGTAAACACTATTCATTGAAGGACCACTAATATAGGAACTTTTAACTTGAAACACTTGTAGAAAACTATAAACTACCCAAGTTATATATCTAGTGATTTCCAGAAATCTTACTCTAACTTCTCTTAGACACACATCAAGAGAATCACTCCTTTCTAATTTGTGTTTCCAAAAGTGAACCGAATGAAATAAGTGCTGCAAGCGAAAAGCTACTTATAATAATTATTTTAATAGTTTCCTTTTACATAGCAGCATGCAAACTGGTTGCTACTTTAATGTCAACATTTACAAACTTGTTTTTCTGGATTCCTCAAAGTCAGTGACTTTATATTACATTTAGTATAACATGGGCCCGTTTACCATCCCAGCACTATTTATTCTAGTTCCTAACCCCTTATTTCACTGCCAACAATGCATTCCTCCAATCCCTGTTGCTGATTGGTATCACATGGACTCCCTAACGGTGAGTTACCAAGCTGCAGTTAATTTAGTAGGTACAAATATTTCAGTTACAAGTCTCTTCTTTGGTAAAATTACACTGGCCAGAAATTTGGTCTTGTGTGCATGTAGTACAGCGCCACATATATGGACTGCGTTATATAAATAATGAAAATTAAATTACAGGATTTTAGGGACACATTCCAAACAATCCATTTTCCTGCCAACTACACTGGGCGCATGACCAGCTGTGGAGAAAAGAATGTCCTCCTCTTCTTAAATCTTTATGTAGCCCTTTTCATTGATGGCAATAAAAAAGGATTGAATCAGCTGTTATGCCCAACCTTCTAAAATATCCACATCAAAATTATTACACTTATCCCCAAAAACCTCTCTGTTTAACGTTTAGGGCTGCATGGTTCTGAAAGAAATGTCCATTCTCTCCCTGCTTCAATGTGACCAAAATGCCAACACCAAAAACATCCTCATGTTATTCTTTTTTTTTTCTGTGAGACGAAGTCTCACTCTGTAGCCCAGGCTGGAGTGCAGTGGCGCGATCTTGGCTCACTGCAACCTCCGTCTCCTGGGTTCAAGCAATTGTCCTGACTCAGCCTCCCGAGTAGCTGGGATTACAGGCACCCAGCACCAAGCCCGGCTAATTTTTGTACTTTTAGTAGAGATGGCGTTTTCACCATGTTGTCCATACTGGTCTCCAACTCCTGGCCTCAAGTGATCCACCCACCTCATCCTCCCAAAGTGCTGGGATTACAGACGTGGGTCACATCACCCAGCCTTCTTTACATATTCTTCTTCAAACACATCAAAAATCATTCTCCTGCTGCATGTTGTGGCTCCTACAATCAATCACAGCTAATACTTCTGGTGCTTTCTGCATGCATCATTGCAGTCAGCACTTTACACAGACTAGCTTATTTACTCCTCAAAAATCCATGAAGTGGACACTCTTGCCATTTTACAGATGAGCAAACTGAGACTCAGAGAGGTAGGTAAGCTTTTCCAAGGTCACAACGTTAGCGAATGGCGGAGCCAGGCTTCGAACTCGACGGCCTGACTCCGGAACCGAGCCTCTTCAGCACCACCCAGCACTCCTCCAACCTGTCCCAAGCACAGTCAAGTTCTCAGGTTGCCATCTCCACGAGAAACTTCCAGTGTTCCTTCTGACTCTCCATGGCTCTATACCTCTGAGTAATCTTTCACCGTCTCTCCTGCACATGGATTATTCCTGCACCTCATACTTGCCAAGTTACATTCCTCAATTTATTCCAAATATGCTTCAGAATATCTCCTCCTCCTCAAAAGCCTAGTGGAAAATAAGATGAAGGAAATAGGATTTTTTTTTTCCTCCCTCTGCTCAACTGTGAGGGAAATAAGATTTAGAAGAGCACAAGGAAAAGAGAGAAAAACAAACTCCTGGCTTCTACTTTTTCTGGTAAAACAGGAAAAACTATTATCAATGCTGAAATAGGCCCTAGAGTGGTAGACTAAAAAATGTCAAATGACAATGACAATCACCATTTCCAGTCAGCTCCCAGGAAATCCACAGTGACATATAAAGATCTAAAATTCAAAGGTAACTCTTGAACACATTTTCTTTCAACACTCATTTACTGAAGGTTCTCCAAGTGCAAAGCAATCCTCTATTTAGCTCATTCAAATATCCCATTCCATCTAGGATTGCTTTTGATCTATACGTCTCCAACTACAGTGTATGCTTCATGAGGTCAGGCACTAGTTCATACCTATCTCTTTATTCCTTATAGAAACTTGAAGTTCACACTCAGAAATGATGGCTGAAATAGAACTAACTTGACTTCTGTTGTACTTACAGTAGTTTATGAATAAAATTAAGGTCATTAATATATAATACATAATTTAAGTTTAATCTTGACACGTATGACATGGGAAAGACGTTACACTCATCTTTTAAAATTAGCTACTACACTTCTTTGTCAGCCCCAAGATGAACTTACTCTAAAACGAATTAATTACTGGCTTGTGACCAATTTTTTCAATGCTAAGAAGACATATTTTGAGTGATTTCATTCATGCTTAAGCACCACCACCTTAAAGCACTGGGGTTTTATTTTTTCAATCACCAAAAGGAGAAAAGGCCAGGCCATGGGACACACCAGTGCTGACTGTGAAAATGCTGCAGAAATGAAATTTAACTGTACCAGAAATACTGTTTTTATACATCGCTTAATGGGCAAAATGCCACTGAACGCATGGCTGCAGTTCAATTGACGTGTTCTGCCATCACCAGCAGCTGCAGAACCCCCGGACTGAACCGCAGCCTTCCCATTAAAGCTCGTTTCATCCATTGTTACTCATAATATGATCTAAAGGAACATTTACAGGATCTCATAGAAAGTTTAAATGTTGTTTGATGAGAGTCATTAGACATTTAAATCAGAAATGAATGGCACAGCAAGAGAAGCAATCACATACACCTAAAGTAGAGCACAAAACTTACAGGGTTTTCTCTCTACTCGCTCACTGCTCATATTTGCACTCGTGTACATCATAGGAAGAACAGAAACCACAGAGGGAGAAAAAGCACATAAGTGTCAAATACTGTTTCAGGTATATATTCCCACTGCTCAGGAGCCCAATGGAAGCACATCCTATGGTATCACACACACAGATCATTTCTGTAAAAGTGACTTAGAGACAAACAGCAAAATTCCACATTTGCAATCAACCAAAGCACTTAGATAATTTTAAAGAAAAATATATCATATATACATACATAGCAGTCACTTCATGTCCTCTTTTGGTGGTTTTGTTCACTAGACTTCATTTAGGTAACAATGTTTGCTTCCAATAAATCCTCAACATCAAGACTCTAAGAGTACTTGACAGAAAAGAAGACAAGGGAATATGGAACAAATGATGACTGTGACTTCACAAATATACCCTTCAATACCCAAGAGCATTGCTTTAAAATTGGGATTTCCATCTGGGTATACAGAAGTGGTGCCCTAGAATACATAATGATACAGGATAAACATCAAACATACGTCATCCTGAGTTTCAAGTTCATGGATATTCTTTGTTCCAGCATGCAAATAAATTTCAAGCTTTGAGTGGCAATTTTCAGCCAAGTCCCCGACTCCCTGTGTTTATGTATTTACTCTCTGTCCTTTGTCTGAGTGGAAAAGTTTACGAAGCTCAGCAGTCTGTCTTGTACACAGCAGAGCAGTGAATATCCAGCATGAGTAGTATGATGTATCATAACATTCAAGGATTTGGGTGTGGTGAAGGTAGCAGCTGCTCTAAGCATATTTAGGAGATCAAAGACTTAAAAACTGTATTAAACATACAAGTCCTAAAACAAGACTCACAGAATATTAGGATGTTATAACCCTAGATAGTATCAAGACCAATCCAATGAATCCAATTTTTCCACTTACTTTATTTTAAGAGAAAGAGAGAGATATGTAAAAGATGATAGTCTAAAGGAAAAGAAAAAAACAAGCAAGCATCTATCCTGGTCTCAAAGCATATTGCAATCATATTCATTATTAAATTTTTGAAAATACATAAAGAAAAATTAGTTAGATGGTAGTGATAAAATTATCTAAAACAAAACATAAAGTCTCTCAGAATTTTTTTAAAAAATATTTGCAGAACGGATTTCATGACTAAAAGAAATCTCAAAGTCAGTATAGTATATTGAGATGACAGAACCCTAATTCTACTTTTAAAGGATTATAAACATCACATATTAGACTCTTATGGGTAATGCCATTCCATTCTGTGCTTAACTATCTCAGTAAAATTTAGAAATGTATTTTCTATTTTAATTTTAGGGTGGAATAGGAGGAGGGGAGAAAATAGAGCATGAATTGAAAAAGCAGAAAAAATTTGAAAAAATTTAATTTATTAATAAAACATTAGTTTTATTAATAAACACTAGTTTATTATAGTTTATTAATAAAACACTAGTTTTATTAATAAGGGTACACACTGAATTCTAACCTCCCTATATATTCTTCCCTGGCTTACAGTGAATGGAAGTAGCGGTTTATTTCTTTGTAATCCATGAAAATTCTTATATTTTTTATTTTCTGCCTTATATTCATGTGTACTCCTCTGAACATGACTTCTCATGTATAAAACTGAAATAATCAAATTATTTCGGAGGATTTAAAAGTATCGAAAACATATTTGTGGTAGTATTCTGAAAGTTCAACAGAAAGCAAGGATATTATCACACTCTTCTTTGAAGGAAGCAAGCGGCTGCCATGTGCAATGTGCATGTACAACCCCAGGGGGTGCCAGGCAGTGGCCCTGGCATCACCTGGAATTTAAACATCTTCCCCAGGCCCCAGAACAGATCTTCATATGCATTTATTTCTCCATAAAGGTTTGTGAAACCAACCTGTAACTTCACCGTTTTAAAAGGTGAAGAAACACCGTTTCTGTAACTTCACCGTTTTAAAAAGGAAACTAAATGAAAATGTTAATATAAAACATTAATAGAACAAATAGCAGACGCTGCCTATTAATACAAAAACATGAGTGACGGGGATCAACAGCAGACTTTTTCCTTCCCTTTCTTTATTCAATTCAAAAAATACTTTGGCTTGATATCTTAACTGCAGGTAATTTTTTTTCCTGACGCATACTCATACTTAGATTATGTTTAAATAATTCACAAGGAAAATATGTTTTGAAGAGCCTAGCTCTCATTCATATTTCTTTTCCAAAAATTTTTTGTCCTTCCACTGAACTCTGGAGGCAAGTGGCTGACTGTATCAATCAGCATATGTTCTTGGGTTAACAATAATTTGTCACAGCTAGATATTCAACTCACAAAACGCAACCTGTAAAAATGTGAAAATCTCATACTACAAATTCAAACAATGCGAATACTAAAAAGAAAGCTGCCTACCCAGGCAGGGAAAGCCATCAGTCTGACTACCTGAGCTAGATGTGACTGTCCAACAGACTGAGAAGTTTTCAAATTAATTTGGTCACTACTGTAACCATATATCCAGGGCACAAAACACAATAATTCAGCTTAGAGGGGTCCAAACCATAAAATGGTAACATTTTCAGAAACATGACTTTTAGATCTAATAGAAAAATATTTAGGGTGAATAGTTGATCTGATAGTACTGCTGGTGCAGATTTGCAAAAACTATGAACATAAATACACTGTACATAATGCATTCCCTCAACAATCTGCCCACTGAATATTTTATGCATATTGTGTGTGTTCTCATAAAAACTGTTGTTATCCAATTCCTACAACTGCCAGAATTAAAGCTATAAAACTCTCAGTTAAAACTGAGGTAGAGAAGTCTCTAATCCTTCCTTCTCAATATGTTATATCAAATGTCTTTTAGTAACTGCATTAGAAAGCAATTACAGCTTAATAGCTGTCTAAATCCATTATCGGTGTACATTTAACCTTTCAATATTTAAAGATAATATTTAATTTGAGCAAATTAATGGACTGCCTGTGAGACCAAATACATCTATTTAGTCTTTCTGGTTTCCTATCAATGATATTTCTCTTTAGAGACTGGGTCTTATGACAAGAAGTCTGGTAAAAATGGAGTTCTTTCTATTTGTAGTTTAAACAGATATTAATAAAAGAGAAGCCAATCTAACCCCAAATGAGAAGTAATGTCCTTATTAACTGCATGTGTCTTCTGCCATTAACAAAGCTGCTTTTAATTCTTTGCAGATTAATTTGTGTCATTAATAGTTAAGTGAGCTTATATACCTTTATCTTTCAATGTGATTTTTTTTTCAAATTCCAAATTGTTTAATCTCTTTGACTTTAAAAGGATTGAGTGGTTTTCCAGAATAGCATTTTTTTCCACAATGCTCTGTATCTCACATCCCCTGCACAAGAGCAATAGTGTTTAAGAACTATGATAATGGCTTCCACATCTCAGTTATATTTTATGAGACTAGATCAATCAGTAAAAATGCCACTGTAAAAAGAATACAGCCTAATTTATCAATAGTATTATATTCATAAATGCAAATAAATAAGATATTAAATTAACAATAGTAGATATGCAGCTATCAATAAGCAAATGCAAATTCTCCAACTGAACAGTTTCATGATTTAAAGCCTGTTGCACTGAGAATTTCTTTCTTTCTTTCTTTTTAAAATAGAGATGGGGTTTCACCATGTCACCCAGGCTGGTCTGGAACTCCTGGGCTCAAGCCATCCACCTGCCTTGGCCTCCCGAAGTACTGAGACTACAGGCATAAGCCACCACACCAAACCGCATGGAGAATTTCAAAGGGAACTTTTCTCATCGTATAATAAATACACATGTGTATATTACCTTTATTTTCTTAAATAAAGGTTAAAGTTACTCATGTTGCTAATTAAAATAAAATTACTGAATCATCACACCTCATTACTGTTATTCAGTTCAGTTCATGAGCATTTAGCATCTACAAATCTGTAAAACTTAAGAGAATTCTGTTGACATTTTAGTCACACTGACAGGTTAATATAATCTAAACAGAGTAAAGTACTTTAAGAGTAATTTAAAATTTAGCTTGTCCCCATCACTTACTTCTCCCATTCCCAACTTTATGTAAGTCTCTGGGAATCTAGGAACAACCCCCTATTTATTGCTCATCATCCAAAAACACCTCTGCTTTTGATATACCCATCTCCTAAAAATGTATCTTCCATTTCAAAGGACCATTGGATCAACTAATTCATATCTGTATGTGTAATTCCTGTTTAATGCAATGATTTTCTTCCATGAAGTATGGCATCAGTTGGATTTTTAATACTGCCTCTTTATCCAAATCTATGCTTAAGAGCATCTAATGTGTTTTAGTTGCCCAAAAACTAATGCAAACAGACAGACAGACAGACAGACACACACACACACACACACACACACACACACACAAGTAGGGAGCAGTAGTGTACACCTGTAGTCTCAGCTACTCAGGAAGCTGACACAAAAGCATCAATGGAGCCCCAGAGCTGGAGTCCAGCCTGGGTAATACAGGGAGATGCCATCTCTAAATGACAAAAACAAACACACAAAAAGCCACACTAATAGAAATTACTAATAGGAATGGGATGATGATTGCATTTATTTATTTCATTTATTTTATGATTAAAATTCTGAAGAAAACAAAAGACATTTAAAATGTAACTTATATCAAGGAGGAAAATGAAAAAAAGAAAAAAATGTTCGTAGCTGCTATCAATTTTTTTCTTGTTCAAAAACAAATCTAAATATATTTAGAGAAAATACATTCACCTGGTTCAAGGGTCAAAATAATACAAAAAGTTAAATATTTGGAAGTCTCATCCCCACCACACTATTCTTTACTGCCTTCTCCACCCCTAGTCAGGTAACCACTTTTGTTTCTTGTGTTTTTTTAAATGCAGATACAACAAAATATAAGTATATATTCCTATTTTCCCCCTTTTTACATGAAAGACAAATTGACATGTAAACTGAAATGACAGTTCAGTCTGACACGTCCAGACTGAAGTAATCACATGGAGTGGGAATATTTAAAAATTGCATGAGCTGAGCTGAGTTCTTTAATGACAGAACTTGGGGAGACCAAGGTGGGAGGATCACTTGAGGCCAGGAGTTCCAGACCAGCCTTGGCAACATAGTTGGATTCCATTTCTACAAAAATTTTAAAAATGAAAAACTAGCTGGGCATGGTGGCACACACCTGTATTCCCAGATACTCAGCAGGCAGAGGTGGGAGGATCACTTGAGCCCAGGAGTTCGAGGCTGCAGTGAGCTAGGATTGTACTACTGTACTCCAGCCTGGCAACAGGGTGAGACTGTCTCTAAAAAAAATCAAAAACTAAAAGAAAAAATTTTTGAGCCAGTAGAAACTTGTATCTCCAACCAAAATGTAGAGGTTCCATATAAACTATAGTTAATTTTATGATGCTGTACCTTCCAAATCTGAGTATGTAGGAAAATCATCATAAATCCAGCAAAAAGTAAGCCAACCTACTAAGAAGTCTAAACTGGAATATTTCCACTGTCATTTTCCCATTTGAATCTTATTAATTTTAATCAGCAATTATGAAACTAGAAAATAAGTAACAACAATAGATCTCCCTAGTAAAATGTCTATAAAATCAACAAAATAATTTTGAATTACTTATGCCCATACAAAATCTAAGTATTTCTCAAAAATAAAATTAACAACACTAGAGTCACACATCCTGAGGTTATAAAAGTATATAGATAAGCTTGAAAGATGCCCTTTAATTTCTTAATAAATTATATTGGGCCAATCAAAACAAGAATTAAAAATCAAATCATTAAAACCCAGATTCTGTTAGTTATTGTTTTTAGGTATGGTTTCCATGGGGCATTTCTCTTTGAAAGGATGTGTTATACTTATTTAGGTCACTCTTCAATGGCACAATGAGGCTTTATGCTAATGATCAATAAAAAAAGTAACCTTAATGCATTCTAGTACTCACTTTCGTAGATGGGGGGATTGGTTGCCTGTGTGACTCTTAATGGCAGGCAGGAAGAGAGAGGACAGGAAGAAAAAGCATACGTTTTGAGAAATATGGCAGTAAAGTCATTGAATAGACTATTTTTGGATAAATATAGATTTCTGGATAAATAAAAAGTATGGTTTGTATATATCTCCCCCCTAAAAAAAAAAAATCAGTCCAATCAAGGCAACCATCAATACATATGACCCACTAGGCATTCAACCATGAGACTGTCAACATCAAAGCCAACTAGAACACGTTCCCCAAAGCCAAAAAAAAAAAAAAAAAAAGTAATTGTTAGTTAGACTTCCGCTTGGGGCTATCAGAAATGCTACCTTAATTTGGCCTTAATGACCTATAATCACTTTTAGCATATGCCTTTTAAGACTGCTATTATTCAGCTTGATCTATGATATAATGGAGCAGAACAGAACTGCAGGTATAATTAAAATAAGTTCCCGTAAAAGTGGAATATGTAGTACGTTGCTAATGTGTAAATGACTAAATAACGTAATTAGGTGAAATGAAGTGCACTTATAAACACGGATACTTAAACCGAATCATGATAATGTTGTGTACATGAATATATTCTTTAAAAAAGGTTTATTAACCAAACAGTACGGCAAGAAATACAAAGAAATTAGGACCTATAAAATTAATACCAGTTAACATTGGTTTCTGAATATAAACTGATAAAACACAACTTAAATTACTTGTAGCTGTCAAAAATGTTAAAAATTATCATAGGGTTTTTCTTTAAAAAAAAAAAAAACTTATTTTGGTAGAAATCAAATTATAAGTGACCTAGTGCCTTGATTTGGGCTCCAAAGTTTTATGCTTGGTGCTAAAGGGTGGTTTTGTAAAATTAATAAATAAATAAATCTTTTTTTCCCATTCCATACATGTAAATAAACCTGCCATACAATTAAACAGAAGCAGCTTTCTGGTTGTACTAGGAAAAACGTGAATGTTAACATTCACCCAAAACTGCTGCCTCCTGAAGCAAGAAAAAGAAGCAGACAAGCCCAGTGCAGGGGGTGGGGAGTATGAAGTGCACATGTGGGGCCTTGATTCAAAACACAGCTGCTGAATCTAATTTTAGGCCAACTGGACTTGCCATTGTCTCTTAACAAAAATTTCCCCACTGAATATTAGAAGCTGTAAAATAAAGGCACACAATAATATATATTCATTAGTTAACTTATCTTCACCATTGCTGTTTTATATGGAAAATATGTAATGCAACCCATCACAGAGAAAAAATTAACCAGGCTGTACAGGGGATTTCCGTAAAGGAGGTTTTATTCCAAATAAATGACCCATGATGATCCAGAAATACATGGACTTATATGCAGTGCATAATGCAAGACTAACTCGCATGTTCAATAAAAGAATTCAAGTATTTGTGAGCACTCTATATATGTAAATACACGAATGAAATTACCAACTTTTCATAATTCTAGTAAGGGTATCAACTGCTAACATTTATTGAGCTCTTACTATGTGCTAAATTTAGGGCTCAGTGCTGTCATTGGAAGAGTTAATTCAATCCTTACCACTCTAATAGGTAGGTAGGTCCTTTGAGGAGCACCATCTTACAAATGAGGAAATTCTATCAGAAGCCACGTGACTTCTCCAGCATTTAGGCAACTGACATATGTGGACATCTACCAGTAAGAAGGCTTCTCTGATCATGCCTAGCCATCTCTTTGAGGAAATTATAAGTAACAGTATGGCACAATCTCATATACTCCCAGGCTCTTAAGTAATAAAGTCATAATAAACTTCACGTAAGTGCATCCAGAGCATTTGCTGCCACCATCAAGCAGGATGATGAAGTATGTGTCTATCTGTGAACTCCTTTTTTTTTTTTCAGAAGGGAACCATATAAAAAGTCTATATTGTTCATAAAGTGATCACTGCATCCTTATTCCCAAAATTGTAGCAAAATATTGAAATTTTTATGTAAGATGATTTTCCTATAGAAATGTTTCATATCTTTCATTAGATTCCCAAAGCATTCCATGGTTCCGAATATGTTCAAATTCCCTGGCCTTCACTGCGTGGCCCTAGCCAAACTTTGAGTATCCCATCCTTCGCCTGTCTTCATGACTCCAGTTACAATCTTAGAGAACTACCTATGATTTGTAAAGTTCACAATTGCACAGACATTTCCCTCAGCTCAAGCTGCCTTTCAATCTTCTTTTGCCTAAGAATCCCTACTCATCCTTCAAGACCCAACTGCTCAAACTCTGTGCAGGTCTCTTGCCTAGCTTCCCTCTACTCCAATAATATAGATTTCCTAGTGGTGCCCTATACATACATGCTTCTAATTGAGAACTTATCATACAGTAGGATAATATTTTATATACATGTTTATCTCCTTCAGTGTGAGTTCCTTGAGATCCAAAACTATTTTATTTCTCATTTTTTCTGTATCAAGCATTCAACACAGACCTCCACACATCTCCACAGATGGCTCAATATATTGGCAAAATTAATTAATAAGTGAATGTGTAAACAAATGCTACAAAAATAATCAGTTAAGGACTCTGTCTAATACAGTGCTATATGATGCAAAATTCCTAAGAAACAATCTTTGTCTATAATGATCTTCCTACTTAATATTTATCTAGTGATTTATTTATACCCATCCTGGTTCCATAAAGAATCTAATTTATTCCTTATAAAATTTATTTCACATACTGACGTTTTTCTCATAACGATCTTCCTCTACTTTGAGTTTGTGTTTCAATTTTTAGATAGCTTGTCTGTTAACAAGAGTAAGACATGCTCACTCCAGTATATTAAACACATTAAAAATATGAAGAAAACAAAAATCCCTCATGTAAGAAAACTGTCCTCACTCATTGTTTAATTTTTCTCATCTGTAAATTCAACGACCTCAAAGTGATGTCCAGAGCAATAAAAAATTATGAATGAAAAGCCTGATCTAAAATAAAATGTCAATTTTTCAAATGAATAAATTCACTCTCTAAGACTTAAAGTACATCATCCAAGATCACATTGCTGATGATGGAGAGGGCTAAGAGGGGAGGCCCTAAGATACATTTCTTTCATCTAGGGGTCTACAAACTACAGCCCCCTGGGCAAAATACAACTACTGTCTGTTTTGCAAATAAAGTTTTATTAAAATACAGTAATGCTCATTGGTTTCTTTGCTGTCTATAACTGGCTTCATGCTACAACAGCAGAATTTAGTAGTTGTAACAGAGAGTCTGTGGTTACAAAGCCAAAAAGATTTACCATCTGGCCCCTTTCGGAGAAAGTTTGTCAACCCCTGCTCTAGTCCACATCATTCTACTTTCAGAAACATGTTTATTCTCTAGTTCTTTAGTGAGGAAGGATGATTTTCATTTTTAAAAAATGTCCTTTATAGATACCTATATAGCTAAGAGGTAAAATGGTAACATTCATAACATAAGAGACTAAATATTAGCATGAGGCTTTTTTAGCTTTATAAAATCAAACCATGGAAATGTATATTTGAACCAGAGTGTCCTGCCAGTAACCAAAATATATAGTAATGGAGGCAAAAGCCAGGGAAGGCCCTAGGGAAGTTCTGGACAAGAAGTTAGTTCCCCTCGAAACTGGTCAGCCGCCCTCTCTATCTCCCCAACAGTGTGTCCCCCTGACTTCCTTGTACCCTCTGGCCTTCTTTGATTTGGCCAACGGCATACCCTACCGGTCCAATAAAACCAACTCACCCAATCACATTTTCCATATTTATTTCACCTTCTTGATTTTTGCCATAACTAAGTACTAAATGTAGTTGTATATGGTTAACATTTTTCTTTATAAATAATTAACTTAAAAAAATAAACAACTTAGCCTTCTACCATAAATAACATCTGTAAGTCCAGGCCTAGTTGTGCTAGTTAGATTTTTTCTAAAACATATTTAAGCAGAAATAGGTAGATAGACAGGCAGATACACAGACACATAAATTGCACATACATAGATAGAAAACAGACTGACACAACTATTGGAATAAAAAATGCTTTCGGCCAGACATAGTAGCTCACGCCTGTAATTCCAACACTTTGGGAGGCCGAGGCAGGCAGATCACTTGAGCCTACGAGTTACAGACCTGCCTGGGCAACATGGCGAAACCCTGTCTTTACAATAATAACAAAAATTAGCCGGGTGTGGTGGTGCACTCCTGTGGTTCCAGCTAGTTGGGAGGTTGAGGTGGGAGGATCACCTGAGCCCAGGAGATTGAGGCCTCAGTGAGCCATGATCATACCACTGCACTCCATCCTGGGCAACAGTGAGACCCTGTCTCAAAAAAAAAAAAAAAAGTCTGCATTTTTTTCTTTCTCCGGCTAATAAAAAATACCCATCAACAACTTAATATTCCATTGTGTGACTTCACAGACAGTCTACTTAATCACTGATTGTTTAATTTTTCTCATCCGTAAATTCAAGGACTTCAAAGGGATGCTCAGAGCAACAAAAAATTAGCGAATGAAAAGCTTGTTCCAAAATAAAATGTCAAAAATGCCCTGCCCTCTCTAGAACTTGACATACATATTATGAGTAATACACATGAAAGAACTTCGTGAACTTAAGGAGTTTGCTTAGAGAAGAAATAAGGCGGTAGATATGGAAAGAGCTCTCTCCTTAGAGTTCAAACTCCTGAACTAAACCTAGGCTGTGCCCTCCACTAGGGATGGCCTTGGCCAGCTCAGGGGAATCTCTGAATCTCAGCTCCTCTTCAGTGACTTGGGGATAACTAGATTTCAGGGCCTAAAATATGATATTAAGGTAAGTAAGAGAACCTGATATACGGTGCTCAGTGAATGTCAGTTCTCCAACCCCTGATTTGGGTCAATATTTTATCTGGCAATAAATACTATGCAAAGTGTATTTGCAAATGCAAGAATTGTAATATCATCAGAAATTTTTATGACCTTGAAAATTCATTAAATGAACAGAAAAGACATGTAGTGGCTTCCAATGACACTATGACTCTAAATTTAAAATAAGCATGATCTCACAGAACTATCATTCCTATTAATCAGCAGATTCTATTCAAAATATGTATGTTTATGGAATCATTTATTAAGCAAATTCAGCATGTACTGAACCAAAGAGTTTTGATTAAACTAGGAAATAAAAGAAAGTCGCCGTAAGAAAGCGGCATTTCAGATGAGCTCTGAATGGAATCAGCCATGCAGAGTGAGAGGAGATGTGTTCCACAGCATGTGCAAAGGGCCTGAATCAAGAAAAAGCTTGGCAAAGTCCAAAGCCTAGAATAATCCCAATGTAGCCAAACAGTATACAGCAACAGGAGAAGGAAACCAAATGAGGTTGTAGAGGTACCTCAAGTCTATATTAAAGAGAACAGAAGTTATTCTAGGCACTATGAGAAAAACATTGAAGTTGGGAGAAAGCACGCTCTGTTTGACTTTCTTATTTAAAAAATCACTCTGGTTGCTGGGAAATATGGATCCAACAGGGAAGGAGTGAAAGTGTAGAAAGCACTTAGGAGGCTACTAGAGTAGACCAGGCAAGAAATGATGGTGTCTTGAACTCAACTGGCGAAAGCAGATGTTGAGAGCAGAACTCACAATTATCATGTGAGATGGTAACACAAAGAATAAGGTCAAAGTGTCCGGAACTGGTTTAATCATCTAGGTGCATGGCAGTGTCATTTCTTATATGCAGAAGCCTAGGGAAGGTATACATTAAGGAGACAGAAGAAAATCAAATATAACAGACAGATGGCTCTAGAAACTGACTCTGAGATGCACAGATCATACTGGAGCAATATATATGTGAGCTGTCATCTTGGAAACAAGAGATGACTTAAGAAGAAAATGTACCGGAGAATAAAAGTAGACATGTACTGGATGCCTACTATGTGTTAGAAATGGGCTGAGTGCATGGCAAGTATTATGTTAATGAATTCTCCCAACAACCCTATTTCTATCCATTTTACAATGAGAAAACAAGGTCATATTGCTAATAACCAGATGATAACAATTCAGTCTGATTCCAGATTGAGGCACTCCACCAAACTGCCTCTCAATAGAAGAGAAAAAGAAAGCCCAGGTAAGATCCCCAACATTTCCTCTTCCAACAAAAGAGAGGCAGAAAGAACACTAGGAGAGGACACTGTGTTGTGCAGAATCTAGAAGCACAGAATTTCCATTTTTTTTAAAGGAACACTTTCTCTAAAGTTGCTGAGAAGAATGGGAGTTATAGGTAATCTTAACAAAACTAGTTTCAATGGAATAAATGGTGACAGAAGTCAGACTGAAAAGGATTAAAGCGTAAATCAGAATTCTGCTTCCAAAAGTATGACAATACACCCAAGGCCTCTCACACTACAAAACAACCAATGTTCAACATTAAAAAAAAAAATTCGGCCAGGCGTGGTGGCTCACGCTTGTAATCCCAGCACTTTGGGAGGCCAAGGCAGGCGGATCACGAGGTCAGGAGATCGAGACCACGGTGAAACCCCGTCTCTGCTAAAAATACAAAAAAATTAGCCCGGCGTGGTGGCGGGCGCCTGTAGTCCCAGCTACTCAGAGAGGCTGAGGCAGGAGAATGGCGTGAACCCGGGAGGCGGAGCTTGCAGTGAGCTGAGATTGTACCACTGCACTCCAACCTGGGCGACAGGGTGAGACTCCGTCTCAAAAAAAAAAAATTCTCCAAAAGTATAAATGCAAGAAATAAGGAAACCTTGAAAGTACCAAAAAATAAAACAAAACAAAACTTGAGTTTTCAATACTGAAAGGTAGGCATACGAAGCAGGGATGCTCTGAAAGCAAATGCCAATATCAGCACTGTGATAAGAAGACTAGGACTCCCAGAGTAGGAAAGAGACTATGAAGCACAAGCAATTCCCCTCTGGAGAAAGTATTCTCACTTTAGACTCCCAGATTTTCATAGATTCAATACCCACCAGATGTGAATTCATAACTGTCCCACAAAAGCAAAACAAAGAAGCTTAAGTGAGGGTTAGTAGAAATAACAAGACTACCTCAAGCCCATGGAATTTAGGCACTGGATTTTTTAGAAAATATCTATAAAACTGTACAGTCTATTTTACAATTATTAAAGAAAATGTGGTATATATACACAATGGAATACCATGAAGCCAAAAAAAAACCAGAATAAAATGATGTCTTTTGTAGTAACATGGATGAAACTGGAGGTCACTATCTTAAGTGAAACAAACCAGACATAGAAAGGCAAATATTACATGTTCTCACTCATAAGTGGGTGCTAAAAAATGTATAGACATGGATGGCCAGGTACAGTGGCTCACGCCTGTAATCCCAGCACTTTGGGAGGCTGAGGCAGGTGGATCACGAGGTCAGGAGATTGAGACCATCCTGGCTAACATGGTGAAAACACGTGTCTACTAAAAATACAAAAAAAAAAAAAAAAAAAAATTAGCCCGGCGTGGTGGCGGGTGCCTGTAGTCCCAGCTACTCGGGAGGCTGAGGCAGGAGAATGGCATGAACCGGGGAGGCGGAGCATGCAGTGAGCCAAGATCATGCCACTGCATTCCAGCCTGGGCGACAGAGCGAGACTCTGCCTCAAAAACTAAAAAATAAATAAAAATAAAATAAAAATAAAAATGTATAGACATGGATGTAGTCTATCAGTGGGCAGAGAGACAATGGAGATCCAGAAAGGTAGAGGGGCAGGAGGCAGGTGGCTAAGAAATTACTTAATGGGTACAATGTAGTCCTGACTTGACCACTACACAATCTATGCATGTCACATTTTGTACTTGTACCCTAAAAATTTATACACATAAATATATATAATACAAAAACTGTCATAAATACAAGAAGAACTTAAAGACAGAATCACAAAAAGGAACAAGAAATAAGAAAGTATTTAAAAATTAGTTGGCATAATTTAGAGAGAACCAAATGGAACTTTTAGAAATGAAAAAGTAAGCAATGAAATAAAAAAATTAATCATTGCATTAGATAACACGTTAGAGAAAGCTGAAGGGACAATTTGTAAACTGGAAGATGGGTCTAAAGAAATTACCCAGAATGCAGCAGATACAAGGGGACTGAAAATATGAGAGAAAAGTGAAGAGAATGAAGGACAGAAAAGAAGGTCAAGCACACATGTAATCAGAATCCCCAAAGAAGAGAACAGAATGAATAAAGGAGTCAGAATATTTAAAGAAATAAAAGCTGATAATTTTTCTGAATTGGAGGAAGACATGAAGCCACAGATGCATGAAGAACAATGTAGACCAAATAGAATTTTAAAATTCACAAATAGATACGTTACAGTAAAACTGCTAAATGCCAAAAAAAAAGTCAGGGAAAAGGGTAGATCTGCTAGAAAAGAATGGCAATTAGAAAGATACCAAACTTCTTATGAGCCACAAGGAAATTCAGAAAACAGTAGAATAAAACCATCAGAATACTGAGAAAAATAAAATGCTACTCGGCATACTTAAAACATAGCAACATGGAATAACTGAAAACGAAAAATTAAAAAACAGATATATAGACAAATACTACACAAAAGGGAAGTGCAATAATTATACCAATATCAGACGAAACAAAGTTTAAGATAAAAGAGTAGAAAGAGAATAGCCACATACAAACTGAATAAAGGGTTTAATTAACCAGGAAAATATAGTAATTCTTAAAATGAATGCACGTAATAATATAATTTTAATATGTATAGTCAAAACAGAAATAGAGGGAAAAATTTATAAATTCATCATCATAGCAAATTATTTCAATCTACTTTTCTCAATAACAAATATGTCAGGCAGATTTCGAATATTAGCAAATGTAGAGATGACTTTAAGACACAATCAACAGAGGTGGGTGGATCACTTGAGGTCAGGAGTTCAAGACCAGCCTGGCCAACACAGTGAAACCCAGTCTCTACTAAAAATACAAAAACTAGCTGGGTGTGTTGGCATACGCCTGTAATCCCAGCTACTTGGGAGGCTGAGGAAGGAGAATTGCATGAACCCAGGAGGCTGAGGTTGCAGTGAGCCAAGATCGCGCCACTGCACTCCAGCCTGGGAGAAAGAGCGAGACTCTATCTCAAAAAAAAAAGGACACAATCAACAAGCTTTAATTTCTGGACACATATAGATCCCTCAACTCATAGAGTACACATTCTTCTGAAGCACACAATGGAACTTTTCAAACTGATTAACAAAACTGGCAACAAAGCAAGCCTCAACAAATATCAAAGAACTGTTGCCATACAGAATAGTTCTCTGACAACAATTAAATTGTAATAGAGGTCAATAATAAAAAGATAAGTAATACATTCATTTGTAAAATTTTGAAGGCACCAAAAAATATTGCAAGTATCAAAGAAGGAATCATACTGGAAATATTAAAATCCTTATAAGATGATGAAAATGTAATAAATTAAAACCTATGTAATACAGTCACCACAGTCATCAGAGGGCATTATATTGCCTTAAATTCTTATATTATAAAAATAAATGATGACAAATTAGTGCAATAAGTAGTCAACTCAATTTAGAAAAAAAAAACAGAATAATAAGCCTAAGTACATAGAAAGCAGGAAATAACAAAGATTAAAAATTAATGAAGTAGAAAACAAACACACGAGAAAAATAATCCACAAGGCCAAAAGTTGGTTTGAAAAGAGTAATAAATAAGAAAAACTTCAAATTAGCTTGATCATGAAAAAAGAAGGAATACATAAATAAAGTTACAAATGAAAAATGAAAATTATGGAGTCAGCAGAGATTAAAAAGCCAAGAGAATACCTTTTATAAATTTATGGTAATAAATTTTAAAATTTAAATGAAATAGAAAACGGACATATATTACATATATTTATACACACACACACCTATACACACACACATCCATATAAGTTTATATATATATATGTAATTGTTAAAGTATCTGCAGAAAAAGTAAAGCTCTCACTCTCAATATTATTATACTTAAAAATTATATCAGTGGCTTAAAATCTTCTTATACTAGGACCAATTTTACAGATAAGTTTGACCTAATTTCAAAGAACAGATTGTTTCACCCTTATTTAGACTATTCCAGAGAATACAGAGTGAGAACACTTCCTTATTCTAACTTTGTAGACAAAACTAGACTTGGAAAGTAGGAGGAAAAAAATATTATATGCCAATCTTACTTGTAAACATAGATATAAAAATACTGAAGAAAATATTTGAAATTGAGTCCAGGACAATATTTTTAAAAGAGTAATGAAGCTACATCATTAATTTTATCCACAAAATGCAAAGGTGGCTTACCACAAGAAAATATACAGATGTCACTCACAACATTAATAGATTAAAGGAAATAAAGAGGTCATCATTTAATTTTACACAGAAAAAGGATTTGAAAAAATTCAATACCTGTTCATGACAAAAACTCTTCATGAAATATGAATAGAATCAAACTTTCTTAATCAAGTATCTATCAACATCAACATCGCTATTCATGGTGAAAATCAGGAATAAGACAAGATAATCAGTATTGCCATTCCTATTTAACAGTGTACTTAAGGTCATATATAGCACAATAAAGACAAAAAAAAAAAAAGGCCAAGTATTGGGGTTTGAAAGGAAAAAACAATAACATTGTCTTGAGTCACACATGATGTGACAAATCTACAGAAAAAACTCTAAGGAAAACACAAAGACATTTTTAGAACTAATAAGAGAGCTCAGCAACATGGCTGAATATGAAAATCGATATACAAAAATCAATTGAATGCCAAGGTGTGGTGGCAGGCACCTGTAGAGTCTCAGCTACTTGGGAGGCTGAGGCAGGAGAATCACTTGAACCCAGGAGGCGGAGGTTGCAGTGAGCCAAGATCATGCCACTGCACTCCAGCCCGGGCAACAGAGTGAGATTCCGTCTCTAAAAATAAAAAATACATAAAAATTTTAAAAAAGACTTTCTATATACAAGTAACAAATAATTTGAATAATTTTAAAAAAATACTGGTAATAATAGAAACAGAAAAATAAGGTACTGAAGAATAAATCATCAGAAAATGTAAAACTTCACGGAGAAAATTATAAAACTATAATTATGAAATTACAGCTAAAAAATTATAAAGAATTGTTTTGAGATATCAGACACCTAAAAAAGTGGAGATATAAATGAGTAGAGATAATCATTAAATGCACAATAATTCTCCCAAAATTGATCTTTAGTTTCCATGCAACTTCAATAAAAATGCCTCAAAGGGTTCTCAAAGACCTTGACAAGCTGAATTTTAAATTCACGTAGAACTCAGGCTCCACAAGAGCCCAAAGTCAAATGTGTACATATGGGACAGGAAAAAGGGGGAGAAAGGGCTTTACCTAACAAACAACAAAATACAGTTATAACATTTATTATAATGTGATACTGAGGCAAGGTAGCCAAACTAACCAAGTAGAATAAAAGGCCCAGAAGGAAAGACCCCACAAATACAGGAACTAAAAATATCACAGAAATAGTATTGTGAATGACTCGAGAAAGGATGGACTTTTCAGTACATGATTCTAGAACAAATGCATATCTAGACATTTATGGAAAAGTGAAATTGGAGACATACTTCCCATTCCACACAAAATCAATCCCAACTGTATGGAAAACTTAAATGTGATAGGCAAAATTATCAAATCCTTTTCAGAGGAATCATGTAAGAGAATATATGTACAACCTTGGGGTTGAGAAGGCTTTTCCAACCCTTCAAAATAATTACGTGACTATCTTAAATTTAAGGACTTTATCTAAAGCTACCGTAGAGAGGGTAAAAGTCACAAAATAAGAGAAGATATTTGCAGCATGTATGACTAATAATTATCATCGAAAAATATATCAAGAACACCTAGAAATCAGTAAGAAAAAACAACCCAATAGAAAATGGAGGCAGGGATAAATTCCACAGAGTGGACATGAATGATCTGAAATAAATATATACAAAGTTGTCTAACCGAATTATCAAGGAAATGCAAATTAAGACCACAATGCGGCCCTGTGTGGTGGCTCACGCCTATAATCTCAGCAGTTTGGGAAGCCAAAGAAGGCGAATTGCTTGAGCTCAGAAGTTCGAGACCAGCCTGGGCAACATGGTGAAACCCCTTCTCTACAAAAAATACAAAAATTAGCTGGGTGAGATGTGTGGGCCTATGGTCCTGCTACCCGGGAGGGTGAGGCAAGAGGATCGCTTGAGCCCAGGAAGTCGAGACCAGACAGAGCCAAGGTTGCAACACTGCCCTCCAGCCTGAGCAACAGAGTGAGATGTCAGACCCTGCCTCAAAAAAAAAAAAAAAGACTATAATGGGATACATTTTCTATTTTATACCTAGTAGACTGCACTAATAGTAATCCTTTATGCTACAGGTGGGAGTGCAGATCAGTAAGAATCTTTAAAAAAAACAACTGGACACTATCCTATCATGCTGGACTTTCATGTAACTCTACAAACCAACAATTCTACTCATAGATATCCACTCACATAGGTATCTACCCCACAGAGAAAGTCTTACACATGTGCATCAAGAGAAACATACAAGAAAGTTTGTAGTTCCAAAAAAGAGGAATCAGCACAAAGGTTCATCAACTGGAACATGCATAAATAAACTACAACCTATTGGTCAGCAGAGGAAATTAACATACACCACATGCAACAACATGGACAATAACATGCCAAGTGAAAAAGCAAGTAGCACAAAACAATCTACCAGTTTTATAATCCTCCAAAACAAGCAAAACCAAACAACATACAGTACTGTTTAGGGATACATATGCCAGTCACAATACTACTTTAAAAAGGGCATGAGAATGTTTCTCTCTGGCAGGAAAGATAGGGGAAGGTGGACAGGGAACAAACCCACAGGCCAGCCAATGGATCTAACATTGCTCCAGTACTTATGTTGGGTGGTGAGTTCATAGATGCTCACTCCATTATGAAGCTTCACAACTTACATTTGCTACATAGATTATTCTGTAGGCATCAAATATTATAAGATAAAATATGTTTTCTAATATTTGTTTGGGGTTAAATTTTGAAACATGCAGTAGCAGCCTGTGTAGAAAACACTTAACAAAAGTCTTGCTAGGAAGGAAGTCAAGAAAGAGGCTATGGCCAGAGGGGAATGTGAATGAGAGGTAGAGGGTGTTTTGTTGTTGTTGTTGTTGTTGTTATTATATGTTTTGTTTTTAATTATGAAATAATTCAAGCATAAAGAAAACACACATCATAATTCAGCCTCCAACCCATCCCCAGCTCTGTCATCCTTAATATTCTATCATACTTTCTTTTCAAAAAAAAAAAAAAAAAGGCATTGTAGATACTGTTGAAACTCTCTGTGTCCCTCCCAAAAGAAAGGTAATTAATTATAGTTCATTTTGCTTTAACTAAGAGTTACTAAAGCATCCCTGGATGCTGAGAGGAACTCTCTAGGAGGCAGAAACAGGACCAAGCACTGTCCACTTATCTCCACACTATGCTATCAATTCACCTGCAGTGGGCACGTGCTTTCAGGAGTTTTTTGCTTGGTGTGGACAGTTCTATGTCCCTCTTGTTTCAGCACCCTCGTATGAAGGACACAAAGAGTTCTAGGGTCATGGAACCAACCCTCACTAACTGGCACAGATACCAGGATCCAACCCATGCCCACAGTATTACCCCAAGGCTCCAACTAGCTGGTGTAACCAATAATGGAGAGAAAAAAAGTAATATTCTGTTCTTCAACTTCAACAGAAAATAATAGTGAAAGAATGGTGATATTTTTCCTAAAATGGACTAACAAGTATCCTGAGCTGGGAGGTGACTTCCAATAGTAAACAATAAAATAATTGAGAAAATGGAGTGAGGAGGGAGGGGAGAGAGAGAGGTGGTCAACAGAAGAGAGCCAAATGGAATATTAGCCAGGATTTGTAAAAAGGGGAAGCTTCATTTTGTTCCTAATCAAGAGTTACCAGTAATTTCCTCCCTGTGACAAAATACAATCTAACAATACTGCTGCAATCCCAGATAGAATCCCACATAAATTAAACCACCCTCCTAAAGTCCACCAACAAAGACATTCAGTAACTTCTGTGGCTGTGATATCTGATACCTGACCACAGGCAGGAGAAATGAATTTAATTCAACAGGTCTAACTAAACCATCACAATGTTTACTGCTCATAAGAACATAGGCTATAAAAAGCCTAAATAGGGCCGGGCACGGTGGCTCACGCCTATAATCCCAACACTTTGGGAGGCCGAGGTGGGCGGATTACCTGAGGTCCGGAGTTCGAGACCAGTCTGACCAACATGGAGAAACCCTGTCTCTACTAAAAATACAAAATTAGCCAGGCGTGGTGGCAAATGCTGGTAATTTCAGCTACTCGGGAGGCTGAGGCAGGAGAATCACTTGAATTCAGGAGGCAGAGGTTGTGGTGAGCTGAGATCGTGCCATTGCACTCCAGCCTGGGCAACAGGAGTGAAACTCCGTCTCAAAAAAAAAAAAAAAAAAATCCTAAATAGTACTGAAGACCATTCAATAAGACCCACTTCCACCCCTGTACCCTCGCAGAATTGCAAACTCAATCTAACACTTTTCTCAGAAAATAAAAGAGCACTTCGCTAGTTAATGCTTGGTTGCTAAAAAGGCAGTGGCTATCACACAGTAGCTGAATTAGGTCTCTCAATTACTGTCGGAATGTATAAAGTATGGTAGATTTTCAAGTATTAGAAAGTTACAGGAAGTTTCACCCAAAAAAAAAAAAAAAAAAAAAAAAAAACAAGTAGCCACTATGAATGCTCCCCAGTGACCTAAAGGTACAGATTTCAAATAAAGTATACAAAGTTAATTCTCCAACTTCACCACCCACGCTGTAGAACCAGCAACCCTGTCTCTCACCTAAACTTCTGCAAAAATTTCACAACTGGTGTAGGCCACCCACACTGACTCCCCTTTGAGTCCATATCCCAGACACAAATCTGATTAGCAGCACACTGTCAAGGCTCCCTGTGGCTCAGTCTTGCAGGATCTGACACCTACCAACCCCCACCAGCCACAGCGGCTGGAATCACGCCCTACCTGTCAGCAAAGCAACCTCCACTCACTTAACTCCCCCTCATCTGTAAGACCACAGTTCACCTGCGCTGATCTCTGAGCCCTTCCTGACTGCTCCACTTGGTCAGATATTCCTATTGCAAACTCTTCTCAGGCCACACACCTCTCAAATGTAGTCCTTGACCTTCTTTGGATGATTATCCATTAATGTCTGTGTCCTCCATGTAGGCCACATCAGAAACATACCTGTCTTGCTCATCATTTTATTTAGAGCTGCCAGAGTATTACCTGACACATGGTAGATGCTCAATAATCATCTACTTAATGTTAAAAGAATACTTTACTGTGTGTCGATTTAAACACAAATATTAACATAATTCAAGTGTGGGGATAAAAAAGATAAGCATGTATATCTAGTGTCCTAGAAGTAAATGAGTACCACCTACCCATCCAAAATTTTAATTTCTGCTCAAAAACGATGAATGGAACTTAATTCTCATTGCCTCCCAGACAACCTCTGACACTAAATTTCACAGTACATTCCTAACACTACACTTCAAGGGCCAATTTCCATAAGCATTCAAATCCATTCCCCTTCCTTAATATTCACATAGAACATGTACACATATACAGAGATTTTAGGATTTCTGTTTCAGTTAGAAATGTGAAGTCCGTACTTGGTTATATTTGAAAAGTGTCCTTTGAAAAAGTATACTTGCATATTTCAACATATTTTATTTTATTTTTGAGACAGAGTCTTGCTCTGTCGCCAATACTGGAGTGCAGTGGCGCAATTTCGGCTCACCACAAACTCCACCTCCTGGGTTCACGTCATTGTCCCGCCTCAGCCTCCCGAGTAGCTGAGATTACAGGCGCCTGCCACCACGCCCAGCTAATTTTCGTATTTTTAGTAGAGACGGGGTTTCTACTAAATAATTAAATCATGTTGGCCAGGCTGGTCTCAAACTCCTGACTTCAAATGATCCGCCTGCCTTGGCCTCCCAAAGTGCCGGGATTATAGGCATGAGCCACCCAGCCTGGCCAACATCATTTATTTTAAAAGTACCTTCTTTGAATTATTGTAGACCTTTTATTTAACAACTGCAATATAATGTCCCAGTGCTGAAGTTGAAATTTGTTGTTCTTTGTAGCACTATAATTTCTAGCACTCTAACTTGTATCTTGGCTCTCAAAAAAAAAAAACGTTTACTGAATGAATGAATGAATGAATGAGTGGACGAATGAATGTGCAAATAAGTAAATTAAAGGTAAGAATTCCTAATAACTCTATTGTTACTCCAGTGAAACACACTCACACTGAAAAAATAACAACATGGCACGCATTCATCCACTTCCACTTTTCTGAAGCTTTCAACCTTCTTTAAACAATCAAGCCTTAAACAATTATGGACTATCTATCATCTTATCCCAATTCTACCAAAATTACTAAGGATTAAAGTGTAGAATTCCCTTACAAGTGGGACACTACAAATATACACCCCATATAAAAGAGAGATTGTTCAAAATGAGCCAGAAAAAGAATAATAAGATATTAATAAAATCAGGGGAAAATTAGATGTCAGAAGAAAATTAATCTTGCAGTTAGAAGTAACTAGACGGAAGATCACAGGGGCCATAAGAGAACAGAAAAGCATTCAATGGTTTGGGGCACTAGTGGACAACAATGTCCAAGAGGGCACATAACAAAGAACAATTATTCAAACAAGCATTAAAACTGACATCGTTTAATCTTTCTTTTCAAATTTACAAATTGGGTTATGTATGAAATTGGATATTCAACCTGGAAATATTATTACCACCTGCTGACCAAAGCTTTGAGTTTCAGATTGTAAGGTTGCAAAATATTTCCAATATAAATCCTTTACTTTTTGAAAAGTGAAGAAAAAGGTTGAGGAATTTATAGGTTCTTAACTGAAATCTTTTACATGAGTCTAGAATATCCTCTTTGTCATAAATTATTTTTTTTACTCTATACCAAACACAGTCATTCATTAATAAATTCTTCCTAAGCCAATATCAACCATCATTTGAATTTTTGGCTTCAGTATGGAAATTGGACATACATGCTACGTTAAGATACTTGCAGGTCACAGAGAGAAAGGCACTTTAATCTGAACTCAACAATATTTGAGGGAAGGGATGGTACACACATATACACACACATGTAGTTTTCTATTTGTGATGTACTTCTGGTCAGTTTCATCAAAAGGTGTATCTGGCCACTTCACAATGTTTTTACAAACATATTAGTTTTTGCTAAGATCACAGTATCTCCAGAAAAGTTTTAAACGCATTTCTCAATATATAATATGGCAATAATAACTATCACATTTCCATTCCAGCTTTTGACCAATGTGACACTGGTCATGGTGATGCCAGTGATGATAATAAAAATTATAATGATGAATTTTTGCAATCTTAAAATGTTTTAAATACAGCAGTATTCCTTTTTAAAAAATGTGAAAACCCCTCTTGCACTGTACTGGTGAGTTTCGATTTTGTTTAGTTTTAAGATGCAGCCTTTAAGGTTCTACCACTTCCTCAATGTGAAACAGTTACTTACCAGCAAACATTGCAAAAGAACCTAGATTTCCAGAATTTGGCTACATGAACAATTTTATCCAAAGCAGCTTCATTTGGCTCAAGAAAGTTTCCATTGCTGAGTGATAAAATAGGAAGAATTTTGGGAACTGGGGACACAAAAATTTTGATTTCCATCCTGACACTACCATTAAAAACATATACTTTTGGATGGAACTGGATTATAATCTGTAACACCCCCCACTGAAACGCAAACTCAGTCAAGAAAATAAATGGCAACCAAGACAGGGGTTTTTGCCTGGAAATCATCCCACGTGTCTAGACCAGAGTTGACTCCACTGCAGAGCCAAGAAACTTCTCTTTCTGGGAGCTCTCTTTAATCTATCCTTTCCAGTTTCTTTCATCTGTGCTTGGTTCGCAGTGATCCTGATATGCATGCTCAGTCTCACTACCTACAACGTCCATCTTTCACAATCTCAATTTTTAATTCTACCTTTCCTTCAAGGATTAGAATTGAGTTTTCCATGAACCCTTCATTATTAATTTCCCCATGAAAGAAATAAGTTTTCATTTCTCTAAATTCCCACATTATTGTTTCTTCTCAATGCTAGATGTTAATTACATTTTTACTTTTCTATTTTCTCCTGTTAGAAGAAGCTTGTCCAACCTACAGCTTAACACAAACTCGTAAACTTTCTTAAAACATGAGGCTTTTTGAAAAAGTTTTTCAGCTCATCAACTATCGTTAGTGTATTTTATGTGTGGCCCAAGACAATTCTTCTTCTTCCAATGTAGCCCAGGGAAGCCAAAAGATTGGACACCCCTGTGTTAGAATATATGCCTTCTGCGAGAATGTTCTCTCTTCCATAAAGCCCTCTATGTCCTCTAATTGCTAACATGGAGATATGAGCATAGCAGGCACTAAATATATATATATATTTATATGATCACATATATATATATGATGATCCATCAATCAGAATCAGACTAGATAGATAAAAAGCTGGCTCGTTAGATGTAAACATCCCATCTCCATTCCCAACATATTAAAACCCAAGGGGACAAACAAGCTATGCTACCAGTCTCCAGATAATAATATAAATAAAGATACTTTTCTAACTATAACTATTCATTATCAATTTTTACTCATCTTAAGTGAATATAAAAGCAATTACTGACAAGGTACCCTAATTTGCATGTTTTTCATGGCTTGCTCCTCAGCATTTTACACCCTGTATGAAAAATGGATTGTCCAGAGTTTCAATAACCTGCACAGATGCTAGGTCTTTTTGCACTTTACCAGTCCTGTAAACACCCCGTACTTAAGTCTTCGCATGGGAAATTTGAGATTAAAAACCTTCCATTTGGATGCCTTGCAATTCAGCTAAGTACCCCCCAAAAGAATGTTTAAATGAATCGAAGATTAAAGCAAAGCAGAACATTCTAAGGGGTATCCTGTAATGGGGCTTTGTCACCACCTTCTCTGTTATTGAGCAAGTGGTCTTTTCCCAAAGAGCAGAAAGTTTATATGCCAACCATCAGTCCAGTTTAACTATTTGAAGTTTAAAATGTCAGAGAAAAAAAGTTTGTAATGGAAATGCTGACAGGCCATGAAGTAAAAAGGCACCAGCAGGTGCTGCTGTAACCCAGGGTCATAATTCAATCAAGCTGGATTTTGACGTCATCTGTTACAGAAAAAAGCCAAATGGTTTATGAACAGCACCAGAACCCCCAAGATTAAATTACAGCCCTGATATTTAATCATGGGTCTTACTTTGTTATTTTTAATAACACAATACATTTTAACAGTTATTTGTCAACTGCCTTAGCCAAATTAGAACACGTGATGACAAGCAGGCTGGATTACAACGTCCATCTTTCACAATCTCAATTTTTAATAATTTTTTTCAGAAATGGTAGATTATACACGTTTTTCCCTTCTTAAGAAATATACAGTTGGTACCATCGAATTGAGTCCAAGCCTTAATTAAAAGCAGCATGAGGTCTTTGACCAGAGGGTCAGGACATGTGTATTTGTGCCCTCTTACAGCCAATAACCAACTGCATGATTTGGGCAAAAGACTTTTAACCCTCCCGAACCTTGGCTCCTTACCTAAAAAATAATAGAGCATCTCTAAAGTCTCTTATAAATGTAAATTTCCATAAATGATTTACTTGAAAAACAATATTGTGTCATTACTTTGGGATTCCCTGAGGATTTGAATGCAAACTTTTTATAGCAGAAAAGTTGATAGATTTTGTATTTCAGCTAAAATTACTTGGATCAAAGAGGCATTCTAGCACATGAGAATTTATAAACTAACATTTTTAGAGGCAATGTCAGCATCAGCAAGTCAAACAGGTTCTTTAAAAAGTAACGTACAACTACGGCTGCACAAATACTGCCGCACGTGTGAAGGGGTGTTTGCAAAACAAATCAATAAAGGCACATCCAACAATGGATTGCAGTTAATAAACTACATATAGTAATTACCACCAATGCCAGTCTAGAAAGTCATTCATTAAATGTTAATTGTCACACAAAAGTACAAAAGCATCCATTTGAACAATCAATCGTGTGGCTGCACCTTTAAATAAAATACTTTCTTACAGCCCTGAAATTCATCCACATAAACTGATTTTAAACACACCTGGGTATTTGATATGCTGATTAACCGGGCCCTTATTTATCTTTGAAATGAAAGTAAACATGACAACCTCTTCAACATTTTCACTATTCCTGCAAGTCTAATATAAATAAATATATATATTTACCTATATATAACTTATAACAAAGTGTTAATCTTCTCCAAAGATTAAATTATTATTTCTCTTATATCTCTCGCCTAAGTATTAAGAGAGATGTGGGTCAAAAGTATTCACATAAAACCCATGTGCATACCTTATTCCTAGTCAATTGGCTCACAAATGTACAAAATGGGTAGCTCACATATAAGCTAATAAACCTGGTGGTCAGTCGTGAAAATTTTACCCAGCGTAATAAGAAACCAGTAACAAAAATAACCTTTTAAAAAACCTATAATGTATTTTACATTTTCTAATACTTAGCACTATCTAATTAACTTGGAAGAACACCTGGCCATAAAAAAAGAGCTCATAAAATACAAAATAATAATAATAATAATAATAAAGAAATGGCAGATTTTTCTGTTCCTACTTAGCTTCATTTTCACGTTATGTCTGTATAAAATCTGACTTATTCAACATACATATAGATTCTAAAGGTTTGGCCAAGAACATTTTGGTTTAAGACGTGTAAACTGAAGAACATTTCAAAACACACCATGTTCCTTATTAGGCAACTTAAGATCTGTTATCTTGGCTTATGGGAACAGATCTAAATAGCATCATAATACTAAACGTTGAAAATCACAGGCCTGGGGCCACCAGGACTCAACTCTATGACTTGGACGAGGTTGCAAACTTCCAATATAAAATGTAGTTTACCATTAGGAGTAAATGTTTGATCTTTAAAGCTTACAAAATTACTTTGTTTATCATAGCAGATGAAAGCAAAAAGGAATAATTTTAAGCTCAAAACAAAACTGTTTATATGACAGTCTTTACTGCTCCATGATTCTAAGCATTTAAGACAGATTCGAGCAATTAACAGCATAAACTTTCATTACATAGTTCTATTATATATGTTTATGTGACTTGGCTGTTCATCTGTTATTTAAGTGATTTCCTCATTACAATAGTAGGGTAAGGATAATTTGCTGATGCTGTCAAAAATGTTAAGCATTTCAGTTTCAACAGTTCTTGGATCCCCACACTTGTTTAATGCATTTTATTTACTTAAGTCAGTGTCAAATAGAGTACTGCTTCTGCCTTCTGAATTTAGAAAATGTAACATTTTAAGCACATGTCTGGTAACAGACATATCAAACCTTCAAAACTGCTTATTTTAGTGATGCAGATAGAAGTTAGGGTATTGTTCTTGAATATTAAGTTTCAAAGATGTAACAACGAACTGCAAAACATTTTTATATTTAAAGACAGGAGATCCTTTTTTTTTACATATTAATACATCAGTCTTGGTTACCTCAAATTCTGAATTGATTAGCTACATAAAAACATGTTTTCATTGGCATCCATGTAGACTATCAACTTACAACAGAATGAAAGCACAACTTTTTAAATATCTACTGTATTTTCTTAGTAAAACTAATAAAGATATGAGAAAGACATATTTAGTCACATTGAAATCTGTCATAAATTAGAAGGGTAGCTTATTTGGATGTAAAGGCGGAAAAATAATAGGTATGGTTTACATCATTACAACATCAGATACGTTTTTAAAAATGCTATCTACCCTAAACATCACGGATAGTATTTCATGCCAAGCCTCAATATCACATTGTTTGCCTATATAATCTTGAAAAAATGAGCTGACGTGTGTGTGTGTGTGTGTGTGTGTGTGTGTGTGTATAGAACTCAGGACTTTGAGCTAGACAAACTTGAGGTTAAAACCTAATTTCATTATTGGCTGCCTTAAGATCCAGTTGTTTAACATCTGTCTCTGTTTCTTCAGCTATGAATGCAGGATAGTAGTAATCCTTGCATCTCACTAGGTTCTTGTGAGGATTTAAAAAATACAACAGGTATAAGGTACACAGCACACCTCTTCAACACACTGAGAAGCACTGTGACATGCTCACCCACACTATTATTTTACCCAACACCATGCAAAACAGTCACAGGGAAGACCAGGCAAAAGAGAATGATCAATAATCCAAAATTCAGCTCCAAACCTAAAAAAGTTTTCAGAAGGCACGTGCATATACAGAAGCATTTACATGCACAAATATCAGCACACTAATCCTCAAGCCCCATTACGCAGTACAAATGACAGAAAGACAGCAGTGAGACCAAGGTTATTTCCAATAAAGGATTTGCAGGGCCATAGAGAATTAGCAAATAAAAACTTGTTTTTTAAAATAACAAATAAGAAAGCACAGTTTGGAACTCCTTATCTCGGGCCTCAGTTTTCTTTGCCTGTATCATGAAGGCACTGGGCAACATTTCTAATGGGTTTCTATGCCCAAAATTCTATGATTCTAACATAATGGGTTTAACGCCACTGTACTTCTTTTAACCTGTTAAATTACTCTGCCCTTTACAAAAGGCCACAGAACCCTTATGAATTATACCATTTACGATTTTAAGGGTGTTTTCACTTACTTATACACACACACACAATATTAAGCAGCTCTCCTCAACAAATACCTTTAAGGGGAAACCAATTTTTTTTTCATGCCGTCACTATGAACTCAAAACTAACTCAGGATGTGACCACATGAATTTTCTGTATCATACAAAACTATCCACCGGATTGATTTTTTTCCGCCTCAAGGAATTCACTAAATTGGCATATTATTTTGGTGTCATGTGGATATAGGTTAGCTAACTTAGGTAAATTTCAGGCAATACTTTCCTCTTCCAAAATTGAGCCACAACACAGAGGTGGTGTGTTTTAATGCTGCTCTTAATTGTTCAAACACTCGTTCATTTGACAATCTTTTAACAATACCTGAACACCTCAGTAAAACTAAACAGTCACAGGGGAAAAAGCTCAACTTTTAAACTAAGGGAGAAAGATGTAGTATCTGTCATAGACTAGCAGTAAATACATGTAACAGATGTGACCAGGCCTGATCTAACAAGTTCTTTAGAATACATCATTTTAGTGGCCCAACCTTAAAACTTTTTAAAAAGATGCCAAAGCTAGTATGTTTATCTTTTCCTCACAAGAGTCAAAGGTAACCAAATAAACTGTCCTTTTGCTATGTCAGAAAATTAAGCCCACACTCATCAATAAATTATAGACTCTTTAGATGATTTTCTTTTTTTGGTAACTTAGGCATCCTACTTTTCAATGAGAATAATTTTCCAATCATCCAGGCATGTGGATGCTTTTAGTTTGTTTTAAGATCAATGATATAACGGATATTAAATCCCTTTGTTTAAGTTACCATATAGGTTATAACTATTTCTTAAAAATAATTCCAGAGCCCACCAATTTTCCCTGTTAAGGTCATTGAAGCTCTGAACCATCATGGCTGAATTGTTTTAGTGCTTTCTGCTGAACACCTGCAAACATCAAACAAAAACTGCTAGTCCTTTCCTGGGTTGACAAAAGCCTTTCATGTGAAAAATGCTCCCTGGGAATGTCAGGCTGTAGCTCAAGTTACATTCCATTCTCCCTAGCAGCCTCACCATTTCTTAAGGTGGTAGGAAAAACCATGTTTGTTAAATGAAAGATTAAAGGGAATATGGCCACACTGTATTTTTATCCTCACATTGCAAATCACTATGGAGCATCCTATACTAATTGAATCAAAAGCTATTGGGAACTTTAAGCATGAATTATTACCATGCCTCACTTTGAAAAACTATAGCTGATTTTTCAAATAGAACAGTTTACTTATAGTTTAGATCTTTCTTTCCTAAATCCAAGTTTCAAAGCAATCCATGAAAGGGACATCTGAGTCCACTCAAGACAATGGATATTAACTTGAAGTAAATTTAGAAAATTATTTCTCTCTCCAAAGTTTCCTAGTTGATCCTTCTAATTAAAGGGCAAAATGCAGTATTCATGATTTTTAAAATGTATTACACTTTTAAAAAGATTTAACTCTTTTAAGTGGAAATACAACCCGTTTTCTTAACTAATAGCCCTGCGTTCCTTGACAGAGGAAAACTGAACACTCCAATCTGTACCCTATATATTATAATCACCATCATACTACATGAAATGAATACCCTGCATTCTCAATCAGGCAGCCAGAATAAAAGGACCATTACACTTTTTACCCTTACAAGTAAACATTTGGTCCTGAAAACACCATTTCTGGTACAACGTAACTTAAAGTTCCACACCTTCAAAATAATCACTGTGTATGCATTAGAAGTAGTGTAACATGACTTACTAAGAGTAAAGTCTCTCTCCAGGTTTGCATGCATGAACGTGTGTGTGTGTGTGTGTGTATGTGTGTGCGTGTGTGTGTATTGTCTTAAGAACTGTAGAAGTGTTGATATATGATCACTTACCAAAATGCATTAACACATATTCAACTTATCAAGGCTGTACTCTCTACAAACATTTAAACATCACAGCAAGAAGTTCATTTAAATGTGAACATAGAAAATGGATCAGACATAGTTGTCTTTTTAAATGTAACACAATCTCATATTTCTAAACACCTTATTTTATTAAATATCTAAAGCAATATACTTAAGTTATTCTAAATGCATATTTTCACAACATTGCAAACTAGTTTTTTAGCATTGACTTTAAAAGTAGTCTATCTGTGTCTGTCTGACATAAGCTACTTTTAGATTGAAACTGAATACACATTTTTAAGTCATAAAAAAATTACTGTCAAAGATAGTTACAGTTTTTATCTTGTCTAACATGAAAAATTAATTTGCCCACAAAAGATACTTGTCCTTACCTTTACGTCAAACATGCATATTAATATTTTCCATCTTAAAAGTTGCATACAGGATACCATACAGAAATTTAAAAATTTAATACTAATATAAAAACTATCCTAAATCCCTAAGTGGAAAACATAACAAGGTCCATGATAGTAAAACACAAACATATTATCTGTCAATGGTCCTTTTAATCAATGTGCACCAAAAAACTAAAATAAAAATACAAGAAGCATCTCACATTTTTTAAAACAAGTTATAGAGACACAAATTCCCTAAACTTAGGCAGGCAATAGAAGGAGAAGGAACTTATTTGGAAATGAGGAACTTTTAAAGCCATTAGTTTTATAAAAATATACCAATTACACAAATCACATAAGTGAACAAACTTCTTTCACTGCTATAGCACCAAATGAATATTAAGAGATGTTAAATTATATTCATAGTTGACAGACAATTCCACTGGCATCTCACAGCTAAAAGATGTCAACATTTACCAGTCTGACTTAAGAATAGTACTCAGCCTAATGTACTGTTATATACCATTGCCAGAACTCCTAAAATACTGCAGCTGTTTAACAAGCATAAATGGACTTAAGCCTCAGACTTAAAGGATAGCAGGCAACAATGTATAACTTTTTCTTATTTGAAATTCATTGGATTAAAAAAAATGCATTTTAAATGAATATTTTCACTCTGCACTTTTAATACGAGATATTCAAATAGCCCTGTAATAAACCCCTCCTTAGATGCCAGATAATCACTGTGCACACAGATTCTTTTGTGAATAGTGCTAGCGTCTTTTTTAAGCATCACCCAAAGATCTTTCCTTTATAAAATGTAAAAGTCCTTCCAGATTTGCAACTTTAAATACAGTAAAAATTCATTGCACAAGTAAATCATTAGGGAAAAAAACCGCTAAAGCATCAAAAAGGGTATTTTAAATATAAATGAATTCATATTTAGCCTCTAAGATTAGCAAGAGGCTATTTACAGCTATGGTTTACTACATAGAATTCATTTGCAGAATTAAGTGTTCATTTCTTTAAAAGGGTTAATTGTATACAGTACCTAATAAATGATATTATTTACAAGGGATTTTCCCATTTTATGAATGTTAGAGATTTTTTTCCCCTTATTATCAAATAGAAAACATTAATTTATTCCCCGTGTTAACACTGGTCTTATCTTCATGTGTTTGATTACAACTGTATTAGAAAATTGCTCTTAAATTAAGTGATGGAATTTTGAGAGAGTTTCCTTGACTTAAAAAAAAGACCTAATTTTAATTGCACAAGATAACATTTTGTGTAAGTTATACCACTGATGGGTAATGCAATAACCATATGATTATAGGCTAAAATTCAATGACTTTTTCAGAACTCTTCAACAGAGCCAAAAACATACAATTGAGTAAATAAACAGCCAAGAACATTTAACTTAACACTAAGAAAAGAATTTACATACTTGAGCCAGTAAAATGTCCACTTGCCAAAGAAGTTGGTCCATTTTTCCCACTGCTCACAGGAGGTGAAAACATCTAAAAGAAACAAAGAAATATTACAGTTGAAAAGAAGACATTTGTGCCTTCAGAGCTCCTCAAAGATCTTTCATACTGTTACCAAACAGCTTAGAGTTTATGCTAAGGGTTTATTTAGTATACATCACCATCCAACTTAAAACTAAAAGAGAAACAACATTACAGATCCCACCCCCAGCCCCCATTATCACTCTGTTCTTTCTTTTTCCTCAGGTTCATTAGATGGCCAAGCAGTACTACTGCTACATTTGGAACAAACACAGTCCCCATAATGTTATCAAGATTCAGGTTGGAGGCCAGCAGCCTCTCTAGAAAAACACTAGTTTCACCAAGGAGAAGAAAAAAGTTGTTTGTTTTATATTGAAAACCTTGGCCATAAACGTGGCAATGTCCATTTCCATCTCGTATAGGATTTGCCTGTCATATGTGAACCCAAATAAAAATAAAAGTGCCACCTGCACTAAATTCTCATTTCGTCTCTAACAGGAGAGCAATTTGAAGCAAGACTCTCTCTCTCTCTCACTCTCACTCTCTCTTTCACTCCCTCTCTCTCTCCAGCATTTATTTCGACCCTAATTGGTTTCCCTCTTCTTCGACGTATCTAGTGGATAATGCACACCTTCCCTGAGTCAGAGCCTGCAAAAAGCAAAGGAACGAATGGAGAAAGTGCAACAAGCAGAAAGGGGGCTGCAAAGCTGCCTGCCTAGGGCTACGTTTCCTGGCAAAACTTCCGAAAGCCATTTCTCCAAAAGAAGGTCTAGAAGACGAGGAGGAGGAGGAGAAGGAGGAGGAGGAGCAGCAGCAGCAGCAGCAGCAGCAGCAGCAGCATGAAAGAGCCCCACTTGGAAAGCGGTTTGGATTTTATTTGTGTGTTTTGTGGATTCTTTTTATTTTGCTTTACAAATGCATCTTACACCAAACTCATCTGGCATTAAAAATGAATTCATTCTCCTGACACGTCTGGGACTTGGTTTAGGAAAGGGAAGCAAAGGGATGGAGAAGGACCAAGTACAGCCGTAAACTCCACAAGTGTGTTAAGTTCCGCTTTGTGCTGATCCTACGACTACGAAATTTACCAAAACAGTCCAAAAGGTTATAAAGAATGTATGCTCAGCATATCCATACTAGTTTCAAGAATCCTAGGAAAAGATGTAACTAGGAGGTAAGATGTAACAAACAGGTCCTACCAATCCAAAGCATCATCAGCTTAAAACTTTAAAGAGACAACTGGGTCTCCTATTTTCTATTTTCCATTTCCAAAAGCAATAAATAAAATGAAGAGTAGTGTGCAAAGTATTAGTAGTCTCAATGTTCAGACATGGCCAAGTTTTAGGGGTGGTTTAGTTTTAGGGGTGTCTATTTTTGCTTTCCACCGGGGTGAGATTCCATTATTTGGGGTAATCAGTGGTTAGGGAATTGAAGGCCAGTAATAAAACTCAAAAAAAAAGCCTGAATCTTCCATCACACCCCAAAATTATAGTTAAAAACTTGTCAAAAAGACCTTCATATTTACCAAGGATTCAGCCAATTAAAAATTATTACTGTCCTTTAGATTCCTACTGGTTTCTAGCTGAAGTGTTTGGGCATTTGTTTTGTTTTTTTCACAGCTGTTGTTAGTTTCCACCGTTCTTTCTTACCGCACTGAAATCCAGTAAATCACTCAGCTCTTTGTCCGTCCCTAAGGCAGCCATTCGCTGTTGGTGATGCATTTTAGCAAAATCACACAAACCTAGAAACATGGAAATAACCGCAATCAGAAAATCCAGTCCCAATCCTTGGAGAAAACACAATCGGATTTTTGGAGACTGGGGGGTTGGGGGTGGGGACGTGGGGGCGGGTGGGATTAAGGTGGAAAGGAGGAAGGGATGGGAGACTTGTTGTCGGGTTGGGTTTGGTTTTGTTTTTTTAAGATGGAATAGGCAGCAATAGCAAAAAAAAAAAAAAAAAAAAAGCGATATCGTATTTCCAAAGAGACGGTCAAACTGGTAACATACACTATAAAACCAAATCCGGGAAAGAAAAAAAAAAAGCCGCTCTTCAGCGCATCATTTTATGCAACAGGAGGTAGAGCGAGAAATGAATGGATCACAGAGAAAAGAGAAACTACTGAGAACGATCCGATCTCAACTTTCCCCCCACCCTGCACCCCACCCCCCTCGCACACTCACACTCGCACACGCACACACACTCGCACACACCACTCCCCTCCGCTTTTCAAAGTAGCTATCAAGAAATTAAAGATGAGCGTCTCTGGAGTGAAAACACGTCCAAAGGGGGAGGGGTGGGGTGACAGGGTGGGGGGGAGCGGAGTGGAGGGTCGGGTCCTCTAATTGTCCAGCACCCTAATTTGTGAAAGAAAGGGGTTATAAAAATTAAAGTCAGGCCCCTGGCAAAGTCCTCGGTCCCTCCGAGGGGGCATCGCGGGGAGGGGCGGGGGGGCTGGCGGCGAGGGGGAGGGAAGCGGCGGGAGGGGAAGGGGTGTCTCTTCTGGGAGCGCCGGGCGCCGGGAGCCCGCGGCGCGGGAGGCGCGGAGCCGCGTGCGGGGCCGCCGAGCCCAAGCCCCGCGCCGCCGGGCGCCTCCGCCCCGCCGAGCCCCGCCGGCGCCGGTACCTACCGCCCGCGCGCGAGAAAGGGCTCTCCGTGCACCGCCGGCGCCGAGGCGGCGTTCATGTCTAACCGCCGCCGCCACCGCCGCCGCCTGCTCCTGCGCCCGCTCCCGCGCCTGCTGCCTCCCCGCCGCCGCCGCCGCCGCCGCCGCCGCCACTACAGATCCGCAGACACACAGCCAAGATCCCTGACTCTTAACACCAACTCTCTTCTCCGGGGAGGGGAGGGGACGGAGGGAAGGGGGGAGGGGGAAACACGCCGAGGCGCACGGAATTGCAAGTTCAGCAAAGAAATGGGTGGGGGGGCTCCGGCGGGGAGACGCGACTTGCTCCGGGTCGGGCAGGCTAGGATGCATCCCCCTCGCACCCACCCCGAGGGAAAAAAAAAAAAAAAAATCTCAACACCTCCCCCGCCTCGCTAAAAAATACAAACGAAAATTCATCGAGCACCTCATTTTTCCTCAGATCGTCAGTTACAATCTGAAGCCTGAACAGTTCAGTTTTTGCCCGTTGCATCCCTCGGAGGCACTTTGAAATTTATTCGAGTTTACATCCCCTCACTTCTTTCTTTCTCTTACTCTCGTTCCCTCTCACTCACACATCCACACACGGCAAAGCAAGTTTATACTAGGCTGCAAATACACGTGATGCAAAAAGACTTTGCCAAGAGGAACAATATTTTTCTTTTTCATCTATAAATCAAGCCACATTTTCCTGGGGAGATTTTCGTTTCGGTAGTTTTGCGTTGGGGGCGAAATCTGAATTGCATACTTTCTTTCCCCTCCCTTTTAAGTCACAGAATAGTATAACTGCAAACTCCGAAAAAAAAAAGGGGGGGGCAATTTTTGGGGGTGGATGTTGTTTTGTTTTTGCACTTGAGTTCCTAGGCACGCTAAGTCCCTGTTCGCCAGCACTGTAAGTTTTTAATTCAACATTTACCATTATAGGCCCTGCATGCTCTTAAAACATACTTTTTCACATCACTTTTTAGGATAAAATTTAAGCTTCATAATTCCATCGTTTCGTAATAACAAGCGTGCTTTATCCGGTATATGCAACATACGCTATTTTAACGTGTGTTTGAAAAAAAAAAAAAACACATTCTACAAACCCTGGTATTGCTAGATGTGCGAGTACATACACAAAATGCATGCACACACTTTTTCCCACTGGCAATTATTTAATAGGTTGTCCCTTTTGTTTTAATAAAACATCGGGATCGACATTTTAAAAATTAAATTCAATTACAAACAGTTTACTCTGACGGCAAATTGAAACGTTACCTTAAATGGCCACAAATATTCTCACAATATTCCAAGGAAAGAGACTTTAAAAAGAGAGACAAAAATCTTCTGCAAGTACTTAGTATCTCACATGTGTATCCCCAAAAAGTATTTTAACTGGTACTCAGTCCTGCTCCAGGGATATCCACAGATTACAAGATTATGCACCTGGCTCTGGTTTTTGCATTTTCCACCATAAAACTGCAACAAAATTCCCTCCCCCAAAAAAGAAATCATTAAAAAAAAATCCAACAACTTTTTCTTATTGTTTATAAAAAAAAATCAACACAGGATAGTTATAATTTTTCCTCAAATCTTGTTGGTGATTTTTTTTTCTTCTCTCATAAAGTCTTAAACTTGTTCCAAGTTTAGAGGTGTCTCATCATCATCATCCTCCTCCTCATCATCATCACCATGGACTCCCCCGTGGAGTCACATTGATAATAATAGGTTTCCCTGAAAGATACATTGTAATCCATTCACATCCGGGAACTGCGGGCTTATAAAGAGAAGGAGCTGCGGCCGCGGCTGCTCCTCCAGACAATGACTGGGAAGGGGCGGGGCG
This sequence comes from Nomascus leucogenys, assembly GCF_006542625.1. Taxonomy (NCBI): domain Eukaryota; kingdom Metazoa; phylum Chordata; class Mammalia; order Primates; family Hylobatidae; genus Nomascus; species Nomascus leucogenys. The sequence continues at coordinate 24,095,118 of NC_044384.1, read as the reverse complement.
GGAGCGGGCGACCATAGAGTGGTAAACAGAACGCCTAGAGAGGCGGCCAAGATGGCGGTGGTGGTCGACCACGCCTCCTCCGGGAGCGGAGGCGGGTGGCTGTGCTCGGGTAGGCGTCGCGCGTGGGGCGGCACTGTGGGGTTCCCGAGGCCGAGGTCCTTCGCAGGCCCCATTTCCATGCGCTCTTATTCGTGTTGCCGCTTTTTGACCGTCCTTGCTCTTTGACACAAAAGTGTAGTTTCGGCACCAATTTACAAATTAAACTCCACAGACTTCCGCAGGGAAGTGAGATACCCGCAGGTCTCCCTGAGGAAGGCTCGGGAAAGACTGGGCCGGTCTCACTCACAGCAAGCCCGACCCTGGGTTCTCCCACTTTGTGGAGCCGGATTTCTCAGCGAGCCTTGGGTGGCATGGGAAAAGGCCTCTGAGCCAAGTTGATCCTAGGCTGGAAGAGGGGTGTGGGTCCTCACCTCTAACTCCCCCACCCTATCGTCTTATAGATCGCTGGAAGTGTGAGAACTTTCCAAGTCCAGAAAGTCTTCACTTGGCGAAGACCTTCATCTATTGCTTTGTAGACTCAAATGTAGTTTGTACCTTAAGCCACGACTGACTCAACTTCCATTTCTGGCCAAGCAGTTACCTTCTCTAGCCTGTTTTCTGGTCTGTGAAAAGCAAATAACGCCCACTTTACGAATTTTATAGTGGATACAGATAAAGATGAAGCCACCATGAAAGAAATAATTCCTTTCCATCTCTAATTCCTTGCTAAATCAGCTGATAACCTCTAACCTAGCCAATGGAATTTTAAATGGAAATTTCCCTACTCCAAAACAATAGCTTTTAGTCCTTGCAACAGAAAAGCAAGTAATAATAATGACAGATAACACATATGTGTTTACTATATGCTAAACACTGTTCCTATAACTTCACAAATATTGGCTACTTTAAGCCTAAGAATAACCCTATGGAGTATGTATTACTACCCTATTTTGTATATTGGGCAACAGAAGCAGGTAAAATTGAGTAGCTTGACCCAAGGAAGAAGTTTTGTAAGTGGTACAAACTTAACTAAGTCACATAACTATATTGACTGACAGAGGCTACCTTTGAAACCAGACAGTCTGTGATAACAGTCCACATTAAATGATTAGTACCAGAGGCCTTTTCCCATGCCTGTGGCAAATGTGTAGAAAGGGAAGACTATCCCAGCATATTTTTAGGTTGATAAGTCAAATGGGTATAACCATATTCCTATATACCATCTGGCAGTGGGAACATCCTAATCTCCATTTGCTGATAAAAGTTTGTGGCAGTAACAGAGTTCAGATCAATTTCGGCAATCTTTTACTTACATGTAAGTTTTTACAGAACAAGAATTAAGGCATTTATTGGTTGTTTCCTGTACATTCACACATGGTGAAGATTCCTGTCTTCCATCCCCATTCTGTGTTCTCAAAATTATATCTTACATTTAGACATTATGCTGCATTATCACAAGCATCATCCCCAATTCTCAGAGTTAAACCCTACAGGGGTTAGATGATGTAATGAAAAGATCACAAACGTTGGGTTAGGAGAAATTCCACTGGCTCTACCTCTAGTCATTCTTTGAACTAAGGCCCAATGTCAATGTCTTTTGCTGTAAAATCCAGAGGTTAGATTAGATAATCCAATAAAACCCCTTCTAGCTTTTAGGTTTTTAAGACTCCTCATTCCGCTGAATTTCTTTTTTGTTTGTTTTGTTTTGTTTTGAGATGGAGTTTCACTCTTGTTGCCCAGGCTGGAGTACAATGGCACGATCTTGGCTCACTGGAACCTCCGCCTCCCAGCTTCAAGCGATTCTCCTGCCTCAGCCTCCCAAGTAGCTGGGATTACAGGCATGCGCCACCCCACTCAGCTAATTTTGTATTTTTAGTAGAGACGGGATTTCTCCATGTTCGTCAGGCTGGTCTCAAACCCCTGACATCAGGTGTTCCACCCACCTCGGCATCCCAAAGTACTGGAATTGCAGGTGTAAGCCACTGCGCCCAGCCCCATTCTACTGAATTTCAAGGGCAATAAATAATCTATCCAGAAACCAATGATAGGATGAGGTTTGGGATCTAAAGGTATCCAATTACTAGTCTAGTTAATTCTTCGCTTTTTGACCCTACAATCAGAAAACCAGGGAACAACCCTTCGTATTTTAAATTTCAGGGACAAATGTCTTCTTTTCTGTTTTTGTTTTTGTTTTTGTTTTTCCTTAATTGTCAGAGAATAAGTACTTATTCTGTCACAGAATTGTGAGAGAATAAGTTATACTTAGAAGATTGGAGGCACCTAAGAAAAGGAGAACCAAGAGGATCCTGTGAAACTTAAATAAAAAAGGAGGGGTAGTAGGCATGTTTTGGGATGCCTCTTCAATTTGCAGACTCCCTTGCCTAGGAACTTATTCATAAATCGTCATATAGAGGTATGTCGTAGTCAATTCAGGCTGGCCAAAATACCACAGACTGGGTGACTTCAACAGCAGACATTTGTTTTTCACACCCCCGGAGGCTACAAAGTCTGACATCAGGGTGCCGTCATGGTCAAGTTCTGGAGAGGGCTCTCTTCCTGGCTTGCAAATGATTACCTTCTCACTGAATTCTCACATAGTGGAGAAAGAGAGAGCTTTGGTCTTTCTTCCTCTTCTTATGAGAACACTAATGCCATCATGGAGGCTCCGCATTCATGATCTCAGCTAACCCTAGTTATCTCCCAAAGACCCCACCTCCTAATACTAGCACATTGGGAATTAGGGTTTCAACTGAATTTTGGAGGGGACACAAACATTCAGTTCATAGCAAGGTAGAACTTGATGGGGGTGCCACATGACTCCTTCTTGCCCCAGCCCCACCAGCCCCAGCAAATTGGACCCCAGGAGCAAAGAGGAAGAGATTGACCGTAGCCTATGGTGAGTGATGGATCAGGCACATCTTGTAATCAGCGGGCCAGACCTGGTCCCAGCAAGCTAAGCCATGTGAGAGCCATGGTTATAGAGAAACAAGAACCATGAGTAAGCAGAGGAAACTGCTCTTCAGATAAGAGAGAACGGTCTTGGGAGTTCCAAGAAAAGCAGACAAACAAGTCCTAGAGATTCCTTCCCAATGATTATGAGGAGTCCAGTATCCCCTGTCCATGAGATTGCTAATTCCTGCAATGTTCCCCTTCCCCAGGTAAGCTAACCTAAGTACTTTTCTGATCCTTACTACTAAAGAACTTAATACAAAAAAAGATTATTTACATTTGAACATTGTCAAAACTGTCATTAACATTTTTTTCTAAAGTAGTGACCGCTATTCTAGGGGGTAAACTAAAAAAATTTGCTTCACTCACACATGATAGAGATCCTATCTGATTCATTGTGCCACCTATACTCAGAACAGCACAGACAAGTGTCATTCATTCCCTTTTCTGTCTCTTTGTGACCTTGGGCAAGTTTCACATTATGTCAGATGTAAAAAAAAAAAAATTATAACTATCTTAAATACCTTACATGACTGGTTAAAATCAAATGAGATAATGTAAATGAAGGTGCTTTGTAAATGACAAATTTCTATCAAATATAAGGCATCATTATTGCATGAGCTGAGTTAATACCTAAAGATAATGCTTCTTTCACAGTAGTATGGAAAGAGTGGCAAATATTGATACCCCATGGATTCATAGACAAAAAACATTATATGTTGAAGGGTACTTGGTCTAAAGCCCTCATTTGTAGTTGAGAATGTCAGGGCTCAAATGGGATGACTGGGCCAAGGTCATGTCATTAATGAGCGGCATAGCCAGGCAGCCCTCTGGTAATCCAGAATGCCCTACCATTCTCCTTCAAATTCCATCCAGTTTGTTCTCCCCGAGTCCCACCTATGTTAAAATAAACAAGCAAATAGCGCCACAAACAACAACAAAAATTTCCTCTCTGAAGCTCTAATGAAATTCATCCAAAGATGCAGCAAGTAATTTTTGAGCATCTACCTTGTGTCAGCAGCCATTCTCTCAGGACCCGAGGCAAAAATGTAGGAAAAAAAAAATCAGAATGAGATAAATGTCAAGGGCAGTCTTGATTGAATGGCTAAGTTAAAGTAAGCAAGATACAGCCTGTGGCAAACGTGTATAAAGGGAAGACTATCCCAGCATATTTTTAGGTTGATAAGTCAAATGGGTATAACTAACCAGCCAGGACCTCAATCTGGAGCCCTACTCACAGTGTAAGTCTGAATCAGAAAGGCAGCTGGCAACAGGGATGGGGAGAGCTTCAGCCAGTTTGTGTGAAAGAAGTCCAGAGATTTATGACACACACAGTCCTCTACACACCCCAGGGCCTTTGCATATGCTGGTCTCTTAATTCTTTCCATCGCTGTTCAAGGTTAACTCCATGTCATCCATGTTTCTGGTCTCAGCTTAAACATCACCTCCTCCTACAGACCTTCCTAACTATTCTGTCTAAAGTAAGCACTCAATCGTATTATTCTCGCCATAACATTAGCTTAGGGCCACTGTGCCCAAATGGGATCCTCATGTTGATGCATTTTCTTTTACATTGCCCAGCTCCCTCATCAGACTGTAGACTCCATGATGCCAGAGTACATGAATCTTATCCACTCCATGTCTCTACACCCACACAGTGCCTGGCACATATAAAGTATTCAATAACTATATGTTAAATAAATGAATGAAGAATCTGTCTGTACCCTCAAGATGCACACTTTACCCTAAAAAGTGCAGCTTCCATATTTTTTCCAGTTTTTCTTGGGGTTTCATTTTAGCTTGATTTCATTGTTAGTAAATGTTGCTGGTGAGTTTGATTTCCAGCAGGCTACTGACTCCTGTCACTTAAGCTCTAGACCCTAAAGATATAAGTACAATAATTGCCTTACTTTACCAAGCCATGGGGACAGTGTCTTCATTATTTTTATTACAATACGAGGTGCTGTCATCGTACTGCTTCACTATTGTAACATTTTAACATTTTACAGAGGAGGAGACTTAACGCAGCCACATATGGCAGAGCTGAGATTTAAACATAGGTAGACCGTGCTTCTCCTTACAGCTCAGTGACATGTGCCATGGCTTTAGGTCATGGCCAACTGCAGGGAAGATCTGCATGTGCTGAACTTTAAACTTGCAGCACACACAAGGGAAGGCAGGACCACCCAGGTACAGACAAAATACTCTCTAGCTGACAACCTCATTTCTTCTCTGGATCTCCATTCCTGCCCTAGTCTCCCACTCTGCAAGTCCTCCAAAAAATGACAAAACCCTTAAAATAGAACACTCAGACTGCAACAGAGAAAACAGTTTTATGATTAGAAGGAGGCTTCTCTGAGACTGCCACTAAATCTTTTGAGTCTTATTTAAATTAATGTAACTTCATGGACACTAAGAATGAAAGATTGTCAAAGATGCATGTTTCCCTTTTCCTTTCCCAAACCCCCAAAACACCTAAAAGTAGGAAAAATCAAAATTCTGCCTTGGCAGGATTACGATTCAATTCACTGTCTTTCCTCAACACCTTGTACCATTATTTCTGCATGGGTCCCACTGTGCACAATTATTGGTTTATTATGTTCTCTGTTTTCAGCGCATGTTCCCCCTTTAAAGGTGAAGAGCAGCTCTTTGTATCCTTAAGACCCAACACACTGCATAGTGCATAAGCATTCCTCCAGGAATGACCCAGAAAATTAAGCAATTTTAGAAATCAAGTCATACATAACAGATTGATGTTTAAGATAATAAACCTTCCTTACTAGACCTAGACATATACAGAGTAGAATTTAGATTTTGCCTGCTTTTAGATGGTTTGGGAGTTTAGGAAAAGGAAAAAAATAAAATTTCAACAATCTTTCATTCTGAGTGTCCATGGAATTTTGGTAATTTAAAGAAGACTGAAAAAGATTTAGTACTAGCCTTCTAGAAGTTTCCTCCTAATCATAAAACTGTTTTTTCTGTTGCAGCCTGAGTATTCTATTTTAAGGGTTTTGTCATTTTTTTTGGAGGACTTGCAGATTTCTAGGGCCAGAATAGAGATCCAGAGAAGAAATGAAGTTGTAGGCTGGAGAGCATTTTGTCTGTACGTCAGTGGTCTTGTTTTCCCTTGCATGTGCTGAAAGTTTAAAAATCAGCATATGTAGGCCGGGCATGGTGGCTCGCCTCTGTAATCCCAGCACTTTGAGAGGCCAAGGTGGGTGGATCACTTGAGGTCAGGAGTTCGTGTCCAGCCTGGCCAACATGGTGAAACCCCGTCTCTACTAAAAATACAAAAATTAGCCTCGAGTGATGACACACGCCTATCCCAGGTACTCGGGAGGCTGAGGCGGGAGAATAGCTTGAACCCGGGAGGTAGAGGTTCCAGTGAGCTGAGATGGTGCCACTGCACTCCAGTCTGGATGACAGAACGAGACTCCATCTGGGAAAAATTCAGCACATGCAAATCTTCACTGCATTGGCTGTCACTTAAAGCTATGGCACATGTCACTGAGCTGTAAGCAGAAGCTTGGTCTACTTTTGTTTACATCTCAGCTCTGCCATATGCAGCTGTGTGACCTTGGATCTGTACCTCTAAGCCTCCCTTTTCTCATCTATTAAAAGGGTATAATACTCTGTCATAAAATTATTATATCAAATTAAATATAAAATATTGGCAAAGGCACTTAGCTCATTCAACAATTGTAACCTAGTAATTAGGATATATATGCTTTAATGCCACATTTTTCATATGTCGACTAAAGTGTTAAAACTCAGGAAGTTTGGATCCATTAGCTTTTTTTCACAATGCTTGGAACCTTTAGAATCATGCATGTGACAACAGTGATCAGATGTGCCTGAGAAGAACACATTTCTTTAATGGTCATGAAATTGATTTAGATCAACTTTTTGTTTTTGTTTGTTTGAAGTGAAATGGCATAACGGAAAATACTAACATGCATCATAACAAGAGTATTGCTGATTTACAAAAGTCTTGTTTCAGCTGTATAATATACAGTATAGTACATGCTTACTAGGTTATCATAAAAAAAAGTTTATAGCCACTGCTCAAGTAGATGGGTGATATGGTTTGGCTCTGTGTCCCCACCCAAATCTCATGTCAAATTGTAATCCTCAGTGTTGGAGGAGGGGCCTAATGGGAGGTGATTGAATCATGGGGGCGGACTCCCCTTGCTGTTCTTATAATAGTGAGTGACTTCATGAGATCTGGCTGTTTAAAAGTGTGTAACCCTTCCCCTTTGCTCTCTCTCTCCTGCCGTGCCATGTGAAGATGTGCCTGCTTCCCCTTTGTCTGCTGTGACTGTAAGTTTCCTGAGGCGTCCCCAGCCATGCATCCTGTACAGCCTGTGGAACTGTGAGTCAATTAAACTTCTTTTCTTCATAAATTACCCAGTCTTAGGTAGTTTCTTATAGCAATGTAAGAACAGTCTAATGCAATGGCCCTCATTGCTTTGCTAGCAAGGATATTCATGAAGTCTATTATGGGATCATAATGGAGAGGAGAAAAAAAAGCTAATCATCTTTGCATTCTATTTCTTCTCAAACTGCATGATACTTCAAACCCGAGAGCTGCTTTCCCCCTTCCCTCTCCCCCAAAGAAAAGGAGATGGTTAAAAAGGCTGAGGTGAGCGGATCACCTGAGGTCAGAAGTTCAAGATCAGCCTGGCCAACATGGTGAAAGCCTGTCTTTACTAAAAAAAATACACAAATTAGCTGGGTGTGGTGGTGTGTGCCTGTAATCTCAGCTACTCGGGAGGCTAAGGCACGAGAATCACTTGAACCTGGGAAGCGGAGGTTGCAGTGAGCCAAGATTGCACCACTGCACTCCAGCCTGGGTGACAGAGCAAGACTCTGTCTCAAAAAAAAGGTAAAGGTTTAAAAAGAGTAAACAATATAGAAAGAATGAAAGAAATTTTGGAAAACAATCTTGCCTATTCCAAAGTGCAATAAAATAATTAATATATCTAATCTGGATTTTAAAATCCTCCAAAAGCTGCTCTCCAGCCCCACCCCCACCTAACTTTTCCAACTTTATTTCCATATCCTCCCCTAAAGGAAGTCTTTGCTCTAGTCAATTAAGCATAGGACACATGACATTGAGGACACAAGACATTGAGCAGTTTGTCTATGAAAAGCACTATGCAAGGGGCAATGAAGAATTCATTCAAGATGAAAAACTGGGGCCCTTAACCTCCCAGCCTTTACATGCTAATGGGTAGGCTAGACAAGAATAAATCACCCAAATCCCTGACAAACTATGTAAAGAGTTATCAAGAGGTAAAATCATGCCATAATACTATAATGCAAGGAGTCATTGCTATCAGCTGGAGAGATCTTAGAAGGCTTCTTAGAAGAGATGAGACTAGAGTTGAATCTGGAAAGAAAAGTGGTACTCCCATGAAGCAGATAGAGAGAAAAGAATGTCCTGGGCTGAAGCATTAACTCTGGCAAAGATGGGAAGGCTAGAGAGTAAGGATCTTGTTAGGGTTTGTGAGAAGAACCAAAGGACTAAACTGTTAAAACCCAGCAAATTTGGATCCATTGGCCCTTTTTCTATTTTCTATTTTTTATTTTTTTATTATACTTTAAGTTCTGGGATACATGCACAGAACACGCAGGTTTGTTACATAGGTTTACATGTGCCATTGACCTTTTTTCACAATGCATGGAACCATTAGGATGATCACATGGTGGCAGTGATAAGATGTGCCTGAGAACATTTTGGAGGCAACATGGAGGATGAATGAAGGTAAAAAGAAACTGAAGGCAGAGACCAGTTAGAAAGCTACTGCAGTTCACTTAACTACTGCTTATGAGATTCTGAAATAGGGCTGTGGCTATGGCCATGAAAACGAGCATTCAAGAAATGCTGTGTATAGGTTAGCAGAAAAGCCATCAGGGTTGCAAAGCAATAGAAAAATCAATTCAAACTGGCTTAAATGATAAAGGGCTTGCAAATCCAAAAAGGTTTAGAGCCATCAAATACAGCTCTAACTTCATTTCTCTACTTTTCTCTCAGCTCAGCCCAATTTTATGTCAGGCTAACTCCCTCATGTTACCAAGATGGCTACCAGTAAAAACAGAAGCAATCACTCTTTTGTTTGCCTCTAGACGGAGATAGCTGTTGGTGCCCACTGAACCTTGACACTAAAGCCTCAGCTGAGGTTAGACTGGACCATTTTAGGAATATACTTGCCTTTGACTCAAATCATGTCATGACTGGTTTACATTCATCCCTAAGTAATTATGTTGCTAACACTCAAATCTATCAAAGCCTACCCTTGGAGCTGAGTGAAGACTAACTATCCTACATAACACCCAGGGCTTCTCAACTGGTGGGGAGGGAAGATGAATGTTGAAGAGAAAGCTCAAGATTTTCCAAGCTTTCTTGGCATCTGTGCTATGATGCATTTGTTCTCAACTATTTCCTTCCATGATCTAACTTCCCTCTTGCAGTTTCCTTGTGCAGGTTCCAGCCTTCCATCAAATCCACCTCAATTCTTCCCTCCCCTCTGAAGTCTGCTTGACTTCTTGACCTTCACCCATCACTCAGTGCTCTGAACTCACTTACTTAACACAAAAACTTGAGAAAAAAAAAAAAAGCTGCAGACCAGGTGCAGTGGCTCATGCCTGTAATCCCAGCACTTTGCGAGGCCGAGGCGGGCAGATCACTTGAGGCCAGGAGTTCAAGACCAGCCTGGCCAACACGGTGAAACACCGTCTCTACTAAAAATACAAAAATTAGCTGGGTATGGTGGTGGGCACCTGTAGTCCCAGCTACAAGGGAGTCTAAGGCAGAAGAATCACTTGAACCCAGGAGGCGGGGGTTGCAGTGAGCCGAGATTGTGCCACTGCATTCCAGTCTGGGTGACAGAGTGAGAGTCTGTCGCAAAACAAAAAACGGTGGTACAATATATGTATGATAAAAAGTGAAAAACTATACAGCTCGATAAATTTTTACATATATATACATCAGTGTAATCACTGCCCAGATCAAGATATAAAACATTTCCAACAACCCAGAAGGCTTCCTCCTTCTGCTTCATAGTCAATACCCATCCCATTGAACTTCTGTTGCCACTGATTAGTTTTGCATGTTCTTGAACTTGGAACATCATCCAGTGGAATATATCATCCAGTGTATATTCAAGTGCATCTGGCTTCTGTCACTCATTGTATCTGTGCAATTTGTCCATGTGGTTGCCTGTAGGAGAAGGCTGTTTTTCTTTTTATTGCTGCATAATACTCCATTGTAGATATACAACAATTTGTCTACTCAATTTTCCCCAAAATTTAGGTTTTCCAAGTTTTGGTTACTATGAGTAGAGCTGCCTTGAACATTCTATATAAGTATTTTTGTGGATACAGCACTCGTTTCTTTTGAGTGTGTACCTAGGATATACCTATTACATGCCTAGAATTGCTAGGTCACAGATAGGCACATTTTAGTTTTAGTAGACACCAGCAAACTGTTTTCCAAAGTGGCTTTACCAATTTGCAATCATACCAGCAATGTATGAGATGAACATATTGCTTCTAATATAAACTATTATAATGTATAGATTTATATATTGCTGCTGCCTCCTCAATTAGACTCTAAACCTCTAAAGGGCCAGCACTGTCCTAGAGTGCTTCATTGTTCCAGTGTCTAATATTGTGTTCTACACAGGGACAGTGGAACCGTACACATGGACTCCAATATTATCCACTTTGTCTATTCTCACGGGTGTGAACTCTGGGCAAAGGAAGGTTGTCCAAATGTGCTTCCCACCTCAGCTATACCTGGACCAGAAGTGGTCACCCTCATGTACTCCTAGGCCACAGTATACAGGCTTTGCCACCCAGATAGGTTCTTCGACCCTCTGGTGGCATTCCTCTTTGGGACCACTGGAGTGCAGTTGACTGTCCATATTTGGGGGTTCCACATCTGTGGATTCAACCAGCCACAGATCAAAAATACTGTATTCAAAAAAATTCTGTATTGAACATATAAGAATACTTTTTGGTCATTATTTCCTACGCAATAGAGTGTAACAAGTACTTACAAAGAATTTACATTGCATTAGGTATTACTAGTAATGTGGAGATGATTTAAAAGTATATGGGTGGATGGCACTGGTTATATGCAGATACTATCCCATTTTATATCAGGACTCTGTGGAGTCTGGTATCCGCAGGAAGGCCTAGAACAATCACCCTCAGATACAGAGAAATGCCTGTATATTCTTGCCAATAGACCTCAGACATGACCATGTTAATATAGTAGACAGGTTCTAACCACGTTACACACTCAAAAGAAATAAGTGCTGTATCCACAAAAATACATATATAGAATGTTCAAAGCAGCTGTGCTTATAATAGCCAAAACTTGGAAAACCTAAATTTGAGGGACAATTGAATAGATAAATTGTATAATCTACAGTGGAGTATTGTATAGTAACCAACAAGATCCCTGTACTTCCAGAGGGCTCCTTGAACCCCTCCACCATCTGCCCACCTCTTCCCAAATGACCAGATTTGCATTCCAAAGGATCTTAGGAGAGGTGGCCTTTGAAGGAACTTAAAAGGTCTTTCTATGCCCTTTCCCTGAGGCCCAACTGGGCTTCTGATTTTATATTCCATAACTGAGAAAAAAAAAAAAAAGTAAAAGAAAGTCTGATTCAAGCTGGGTGCGGTGGCTCACACCTGTAATCCCAGCACTTTGGGAGGCCAAGGCGGGCAGATCACTTGAGGTCAGGAGTTTAAGACCAGCCTGACCAACATGGTGAAACCCCGTCTCTACTAAAAATACAAAAATTAGCCGGGTATGGTGGTGGGCACCTGTAATCCCAACTACTTGGGAGGCTGAGGCAGGACAATCACTTAAACCCAGCAGGCAGAGGTTGCAGTGAGCCAAGATCACGCCACGGCCCTCCAGTCTGGGCCATCAGAGTGAGACTCTGTCTTAAAAAAGAAAAAAAGAAAGTCTGCTTCAAGGTGACAAGTATTCACCTACTCCCAAACCAGAAAGTGATTGTAAACTTCTCTCATGGAATAAAAAGCGTTCAAGTTCTTCCTCACTGTGCAACCTATAACTCACCTATCTAGTCATTAGGGATTTTTAAAATATAAATGCGCCAGTGTGATAATTATGGCTCTGTGACTTTCTTTCCTTTCTTTTCCTTTTTATCACTTAACGGGATGTCATGCCATGTTTTCACATCACTATACATAGGTTTGCCGGATTCATGTTAATGCCTACAAAATATAGAAAATATATAGCACTACCACACTTATTATGTGCCAGGCACATTTTAAGATACATTTAGTTCTCAGCACCACCCTATATGGCAGGTATTATATACACTCCCATTTTATAGTTGAGGAAACTGAGGCAGAGAGAAATTAAGTAACTTGCTCAAGATCATAATGTTAGTAAGCTTTCAGGGTCAGGGTCAGAACCCAGGTTGTCTGGCTCTGGTATCCATGCCCTCAACTCTCCTGCCCTTGGCTAGGAGATGCCTATACCACAGCTTTTTTAGCCATTCCTTTACTAATCTTGTTCCAATTTTTAATCTTTGTTGGCATCCCCCACTGACTAGCACATTCTTGGATGCCTCTCTGCCTTACAGTGATGTGTATTTAGGGAATTAAAAATAACTGCTATAGTAGCTTACCTCAAAATTAAAGTGATTATTAGATAGATGACTCTCCTTTTAAAAAGTGTTTCATATTCCAAATCTCAATAAAAATTACTTTTGGATTATCAGCAGCACTGGCAAGTTCACATTACATCCACGGGCCATTACCGTCAATAATTGAGAACACACACACATGCTAATCAATCATTTACTCCTGCTTCCCATCTCTCTTACATGGTTCTAGATGTTGTCTATCTCAGTCTTAGAATTGAGAAACAGTAAAATTTATCACCCTTTGTAGTCCAAAAAATTGTAATTGCAGACACAACAGAGTTTGATAAAGTTGCAAAGAGGTGGAAATTATGCTGAAAGATTTTCCAGAATCACTAGGAACGATTTTATATTATAGCAATATTTCACTGTCTACTAAAGGCAAAATTTCCACCCCTTCCCCAGAGCTCAGGAAAAAGGGAAACCAAAATGAACATAATGTAAAATGTAATAGGCGATGCTTCCCCATTCAATTCAAGATGAAAGCTTTACAGTTGGGGGACATAGAAAAAAAATACTGGATTTAGAGTAATAGACATGGGTTCAGATTTTACCAGCTTTGTGATCCTAGAGCAGCTTTTCTTAACCTTGGCACTATTGATATTTCAGGCTGGAAAATTCTTTGACGTGGAAGTGTATCCTGGCCATTACATGCAGTATGTTTAACGGCATCCCTGGCTTCTACTCACCAAATGCCTGTAGCCACCCTCTGTGCCCCTCAAGTTGAGGCAACCAAAAATGCTCCCAGATATTACCAAACGTCCTTCAGTAATCAGTCACCCTGGCTGAGATCTAGGCAAACCTCTGAACTTCTCAGAGGTACAGTTTATCCATAACAATGAAGATCATTTTATTTGCTTCATAGAGTTGTTATAAAGAGCTCATGTATTCATACCAGTTTTATAAATTATGAATTGTTACTTAAGAATTAAGTTAGATATTATTATTATTATTTATTGAGCTCATTCTATTTTGAAGAATGCCAGGTATGATCTGAAATATAGAATTATCAAACCTAGAATGTATTTCTGTGCATACTTCTAAGAGAGATTATTAAAATAGTAACAGGTGGAACAGGCAGACACAAACTCCTCACTATTGTCCATAAACTAATAGTAAACATGACTCCACTTCATAACCACAGGCTGCATCTCTGCTGCTGGTTAACCCATTTAGAAGAGAGCTGCTATCAACCCCAAGGGGCAACATGTACACAGAGTATATAGAATAGATGCTTACTGTCCCTGTGAGCAGAGAAGAACACCACAGAGAGCATGTCTCATTGTCAGGAGGCCAGGAGATCATGGCACAGCATGGGAACAATTCCTCCTGAGGAGAAAACAATTTCTCTGAGCTCTGGGTTGAATAGCTGTATGATCCTCCTATGGGGCTCATCATTCAGAACCTTGAACTGCTGTGACAGATCCTCACGTCATCAATGTCGTGTCTTTGGAGCTCCCTACTTGACCCAAAGCATCCATAGGGTGGATTCCTTGCGCCATTCTTCCCATAACTGTCACTAGCACATAGAACAGTCCTTACTCAGAACAAGCATTGGACACATTTTTATTGAATGACTGGGTAATTATTATTTTGCTATATCTTAACAACAATGATTTTTAAAAAGCACTAGATATAGATTCTGCACATAAATATTGAGGGAAAGTTTTAACTCTGCCACTTCATCAGTTTTTTGGTTCTTTTTTAAAAAGCAGATTCTTCCCTTTTTCTGCCATGCTCCCACCCCCACCCCAGAATCCTTGGAGAAATTATTCCATTGTGTGTCAAGGTCCCACACTAGGAAGTTTTTGGTCGGGGTTGGGGCAAGTTTCCTTCCTTTCCTTGTCTTCCTCTTTTTTCTTCCTCTGGTGGGAGTGAGATGGGCCTTGCTGTGCCTTCTGTTGGAAAGTTAAGAAGGGTTAAGAAAGGAGGGAGTGCAAGAGGCCTGCTTGGAACTGGCTCTGGTTCAGCTTTTAACAGAGAGGACAAAGAGGATCTTTGCTTTTAGCGCATTGCCCACCCAGTTGCAAAGAGTGAAATGTTGCAGGGATTCTGGATGGTGAGCAAATGGCAGAGTGTGTGGCAAGACCGGATCTCACTAGGAAAGAGGACAAGGAAAACCTCCACATCTCAAGTAATGGATAGATGAAAAACCAGCTTCTGTAAAGGATCAGCAGTATCCTCAGTTGCAAGAGCCCCATGTCATCACCTGGGAGAGTAGAGTGAAGTTATAAGAAGGTTGGTGGTCATTGTAATGGCTACTAGTTAGGGACAGCCTCCTACTTGCTAGGACTTTTCCAGTAGAGCCAGGGGAATGGGAAGAAGTGGGAATGGTTGGCAAAATCACTGAAGGCAGGCCATTGAGGGAGGTAAGCTGACATAAGCATTGAGGACCGATCTTGAAATTAAACAATTGAAATTCCAGCCCTTTTCCCTTTTTAGATTATTAGAAGATTTCAGATGTACAAGCACAGACCCAGGGAGGACAGCTGGAACACCTCACTGGGGTCCTGTTGAGGAGAACTGAGATTGCAGAATGGGCACCCTAAGTCACTCAGGAGCATTCATCTCATGAAAAGGGGGAGTCAAGACTGGTAACCCTGGCACCATAACATGGTCTGGAGGTTGGGCCAGGTAGCAGTGGGTGCTGGCATTAGCATAGCATGTGGCCTAGACTGAAAACCCATCATACCCAATTGTCCTGTACAGTGGCACATTTTAGGGAAATAAGAGCCTATGTATGTGAGCTGAAAGAGCTGCAATCTTGGATCCTAAGTTTGGGGCACCACTGTGGCCTGTAATGAAACTTGGTCTAGCAAGAGCATTGTACAGATGAAAAATTCCATCCGATGGTGTGAGCTGAGTTTCGAATGATGACATTGTGTGGTGGAGCAGAAATAATGGTCAGTGGGCTGATTAGACTCTGAGGTTCTCTCTTCTAGAGTTGGAAGGTGGACAGCTCTTCAAACTGAGTAAACTCCTGAGATAATACGTTTTGGGGGAAGGGGGTGGTCTCAAGAGGCAGACATTGAACATCTATCTACATTGGACAAGTAGAGGTAGGAATGATTAACTGGAGACATAAAAAAGATGGACTTGCATTAGTACTCCAAGTTGATGAAGGAAATCATATTAGTGGCATATGCATTTTTCATACACTTACATAAAGATGCAGTTACAATCACATATAGTTTCACACATACTCCAAAACCTGATGAGGCAGATATTAGTACTCAGCATTTTCCACATGAGCAAATAGGGGCAACAGAAGCAAGTAACCTAAGAAGCGGTAGAGCCACAGCTGAAACAGGTTTTGCATTCCAAAATATGTTTCACTTTTGCTGTGCTGCTTTCAAGAGCAGTGGTTCCCAAAAAGTGGTTCTCAGACCAATTGTGTCAGTATCAGCTGTGAACTTACTAGAAATGCAAATCCTTGGGTCCCGCCCATACCTCCTGATCAGAAACTCCGGGGTGGGCCCAGCAATCTATTTAACAAGTCCTCGTGGTGCTTCTGATGAATGCTCAAGTTTGAAAATCACTGCTCTGAAAAGTGAGATTATGCTTCTGCAGTTAGGGTGCTTCCCCATTCCAATCCCTAATACAGTATGAGATTCAATAATGGTAATTACCTCAAGCACTTACTATTTGAATAAGTAGTTGCTTGAGCGACACATTTCTAACCAAGGAGATGAGAGAAGATGAGAGTAAAATAACACACACTTTCTTCCTTTGTCTACACATTTGGTCTAAAGTTACGGGGAACATCTTTATCCCATTACTTTTGAGAGTGTGAAAATGTGATGATTGCTTTTTTACCCCATTCTGTTCTTCCACTGTGGGAATATTAACAGAAATGTTTCTTCTCTTCTCTGTTCTGAGCCTAATTCACAGCCTAGAACCATAACTCAAAGACATAATTTGAAGCTATCTACTTTCTTTCAAAGTGCCATTGTCATTTTATCCTGGACACAGGCTAGATTTTTGTGAAAGTAATAATATAGATTTATAACTCAGCAATGTTTTCATCTGTGGAATTATTTTGTCCACCCAAAGTTTGGGGCAGATAAAGGTAGAAATTTCATTTCAAATAACAGGTAATTATAACTTAAGCAGGGTAAATATTTTTCCAGGCAAAACAAAACAAAAACTAAATTAAAATAAGCCAATAATCAGACTTGATCCTGATGAAAATCGTATTTATTCAGTAATACTTGTTCTCTTGGTGACAACTGAATGACAATTGAAATGATGGAGAATATTTCTCTATTGTAATGATTATATTAAATTAATTCATAATATTCACTCAATAACATTGTTTGCATATACTCCCATGGCTAGGAAAGTGCTACCTAATTCATTTTTCACACATCAAAATCTGGTAACTTGATATCATTATATTATCCTCCCTAGAAATGCTGATGGGGTCTGGTCTGCATATCTCAGAGGGAAGGGGGAATGAGAACAGTGGGTGATACCAGGCACCATATGTTCGGCAATACCTACAGCACAGTAAGCACAATGGATAGAGGTGAGCATGTTCATGCTTCATCTCTTCATTGTTGGGGGATGTGATAAAATTTACGTTCACATTTTATTTATTTTCCAAGTATTGTATTTTCTCTTACCCTTTTCTAAAAAAATAAATTCATGGCACATCAGAATATACTCCCATCTTCTCGAGGAACCTATAAACCAGTGGAAGTATTTTTGATTATCTGACAGTGTCTAACAAAGCATCTGATAAAAATGTGTTCTTAAAAGTCAGTAGGTCAAACGATCAATTGAATTTAATGCTGAATTTTAAGATAAATTTTCCAACAAATTATGGTGTGTATAAGGTGGAGTGGAGATTTCTCCCATGTTACAAGGCCAGTGGATTCAAAAAATGATAATTTCTACTGTTAACCCTGCTCCAGGCTGCCTTTCTTCAGCAAATTTAGTCTCCTAAGGGACCTGCCAAACAATCAACAGGACAAAACTCAGGAGATGCTATTTCCTAAGGGACTAAACAAAGATTTTGGAATTACATGCCTTGAGTCCTAACCCTAGGTCTGTCAAAGAGCTTCATATGCCACTGTTCACACGTTCCATTTTCTAGTTTTTAAAAATCAGAATAACTATGTCATCTCCCATTCTCAGCACTCAATTAACAATGAAAAGGTTGTTGCGGATCCAAATGCTATCATTCCGTCAATAATGATAATCATAAGGATTTAAAATGTGCTAATTCAATTTAAGGAATGAATTCAAGGAAAGAAAATGCCAAGATTTTTTCAATGTGAGTTAAAAGCAGTGCAGACTGTAGAATGCCACACTCAAAGGTGTGGGCTGTGTTTATGCTTCAGTTACATTTTCACTAGACAAATACAATTTCCCTGCCCAGCTTTTCATTCAAGTGGTGACTCCTAACACCTGTGAACAAATGTGCTTTGCCCTGCTAATGCTGATAAAAACTACAAATCTGTCTCCTTCACCATTGATCTACAAATGGAAGCTGTGTGCCACACGCTTCGTCTCACTGTAACCTTAATGGAAAAGCAGCAGGGCTGTTAGCAGAATTTCCTAGACCACAAAAAGATAATATTAATTCAAGCACTTTAGGAAAATTCTCAAAATTTATTTTCTTCTCCTTGATAACACTATAGAAGATTTTGATATACTGATATTTTGAGGGGTTAAGGACTATGGCTTACTAGCAATGCAATTTATTAAACAGTCACGTTAAATGGTCAACCATCTTAAACTCCCACTCCCAATAGCTTTAAAGATTTACAATGCAGGGAGAAAATTAGACTGATCTAGCATCTTGCCACAGTATTATTTTTGCAATATGGGGCTTTAGTTATCACAGGTCAAAATGCCATCTTGGAAATAAATGGACCTTGAGTTTAGAGGAAGGCATTGAGTTAAATACACATCTCCATTCCAATTAGTCTGTATGAGCCATTTAAAGAATAAAAGAGATGAGCACATTTATTTTTGGTTCCACAAAATTCTGCTTTGTGACTTGTCTCAAGATTTGCATATTTTTATAGAGCATGTTAGGCAAAGAAAGCACTGTGCTATGGGCCGTGGGAATAATGGTGACTAAGACAGAGTCCTGCCTTCAAAGAAGGTATTATCCTTTTGAACATAAGCTCCCAAGGGCAGGAGTCTATTTGATTCATTGAGAGCCTCTAATACACCCTCAATAAATAGTTGTGAAACCAATGAATAAATGGTGGGGTGGAGTGGGCAGTAGGAGGTGTGGACATTAATGTATACAAATGCCAGCAGCTAAATTGGAAAAAGGTGGGTACTTTGGACTAAATGCTTGTATCACCTCAAAATTCATGTGTTGAAGGCTAATCCCCAATGTGATGGCATTTGGAGGTGAGGAGGTAATGAGGTCAGGAAGGTAGAGCACTCAGGAATGGAATTAATGCCCTTATATAAAGAGGAAGAGACACAGGCTCTTTCTCTCTGTTCTCTGCTATATGAAGATACAATGAGAAGACAGCCACCTGCAAACCAGGAAGTGGGCTGGGCTCTTACCAGACATCAGATCTGTCCATACCTTACTCTTGGACTTCCCAGCCTACAGAACTGTGAGAAAAAGATGTTTGTCGTTTAAGCCAACCATTCTGTAGACACTTGTTACAGCAGCCCAAGGTAAGATGGTCGGAGAAGGCTGTGCTAAGTATGAACTAAATATGCCAGTGATCAGCCGTATATTCTCAATGAAGCCACTGCTGCTGGGAAAACTCATACGGGGGGCAGGTTTTTCATGAAAATCCTTGAGGCAATAGTCTAGGAGTGTCCTTCACCACACACATGTTCAGAATTTGCTTTCTGAATGGCATTTGCTGGGTACCTGATGAATTCAGAGAAATGTAATGAAGAGAGATGCTGTTCCCACCAGGAGTTTTCAGGCTCTGAGCAAAGGTGAGGCAGCCTCAGAACTACTGAAATGGGTGTGCTTATGGCCTGTGTGTACAGAGGAACGTGATAGTTGTGAGCACCAGAGTTGCAGTAAAACTGCTGAGTCTGAATTTTAAAACACAAACAAAAAAGGCAGGAGTATCATGACATGAACATGTCATAACCCTGAAGACACAGATGATATGTGAACTTGGCTCATTATTCCGTTCCAGCCACTTTAGACTCTGCATTTTCCCCAGCATAACAAGCATCCTTCCTCAGGGCCTTTGCACTTGCTGTTCACTCTGCTTGGTGCACTTTTTCCCTAAATATCTGCAGGGCTGCTTTTCCTACCTCTGTTGGGCCTTTCTTCTAATGTTACCTTCCCAGAGAGGCTTCCCTAGTTACTTTGATATCACAACTTCCACACTCACCCCTTGTTTGCTTTCTTTTTCTCAATAGCACTTTTCACCATCTGTAGTACCATATGTTTTACTTATTTGCTTATTTATTTTTTTTAGTCTTCTCTGCCAAAAACATAATCTCCATGAAGGCAGGGTTTTTGTCTGTTTCTTTACCTAGTAGCACCTAGACCTGTGCCTAGCCTATAACAGGCACTGGCCAAATATTTTAGGAATGAGTGAATGAATAGAACTTGCATCCAGAAAAGTACATTTTATAGGTCCACATGCCAAACCCTGACAAATGTGTTTATAAAAACCCACCATGAACATGCAGATGAATGCACTTATATAAGTGCAGAGGTCAGGAGGAATATCCATTTCCCTGGCCTAATGTTTTCATGCAGAGGGACTTCTGCCAGGGTAACCCACCTTTTCCCTATGCCTTACTCCTGCAGATTAATTTGGTTTGAGTTTGGTTGGCATTTCTGAGCATTTTCAGTGCCTTGTTGGACCCCTTTGTCTTTGGAGGATGCCACAGGACATGGCTCTGATCCTTTTGTTCCTGCACTCAGTTTGGAGTAGACCTTTGCTGTCCAGCTCTGTTGGTGACTTGGTGAGTGTTTCATTGATGAGTGAAGTATTAGGGAAATTTCTGGGCCTCTAATCAAAAGCCACATTCTCTCACCATTTGTCTGACTCCTGGATCTGTTTTTCCACTGATTCCAAATTCAGAAGATGATAAAAGGGGATGTTATATATTGACTACTTGACAGCTCCAACAGGAAGATATCCATCAAGATGGAAAGATTACACCCAGGGAAGTGGTTCACATGGCAGCCCAAGACATTGCAGAGGGAAGAGTCTGGGAGAGCACAATTTAACCGCAAAACTTGGCTCTGCCTTTTGTGACATTTGTTTTGCTTTGCAATTTCAACAGCAATTTACATGAGCTGGATTTAATATAATTGATGAAAATGGAACACTACCTACCATGTACTGAAACGCAGCAATTTTGCCAGTACAGTAGGTACTGATGCCCCTTCCTGTCTTATGGTGAAGAGTTAGACAATGGGCCCAAGAAAAGCTTCCAAGATTCATTGACACTCACCAATTTCAAACAATGTGGCACCAACTCTAGCTGACTGAGAAATAAGAGCAGAAGAGAGAGCATTATAGTGCACAGGAGTTTGGCATGAGGCAAGGCTTCGGGGAGATTGAGATTTTAATCCACAGAGTCAAAAGCTGCAGCTGCTGCTCCAAATCTTGCTTTGGTAATAGTTGCACAGATAAGCAGCTGATTGGGCCCAGACTACTCTGGGCTGGCTCCATCTTACATGACTGCCACAAACAGCCGCAGGAGTGTGACAAATCACAACACTAGCATTGTACCTCAAAATATGCTTGTACCCTAAGGCACAAGAACTGGTTTGACTTACAAAACTGATCTTAGAGTTGGGATCAAAGTTTTTCTACCACTCTACTATGAGTTCATGATTGGCTACACTCCTTTTTCTTCCTAATCACCATCTGCTACCCTGCCGAGGCCAATTTTTCTTCAACTATCACCACAAGATTCTATCCATGGCACCCTACCTAGAGCCTTCCACTCTTTTACAAAACCAAAGCTATATAGCACCATGATTATAACACAAGTTAATGATTTTCTGAAGTTGTCATAACAAAAAGCATAACATTGCTTTCCCCAGTAGGATTTAAGTCAGTGCTTTCTGACAGAAAGATAATACAAGACACGTGTATAATTTAAAATGTTCTAGGAATTACATTGAAAAAGTAAAAATAAGCAAGTAAAATTAATTTGATAATATATTTTATTGAACATAGTATATGCGAAATATTATAATTTCAACATAGAATCAATGTAAAAATATTTTTTTTTATTTATTTATTTTTTGAGACAGAGTGTTGCTCTGTTACCCAGGCTGGAGTGCAGTGGCACAATCTTGGCTCACTGCAACCTCTGCGTCTCGAATTCAAGCGATTCTCTTGCCTCAGCCTCCCAAGTAGCTGGGAATACAGGCACTCATCACCATGCCCAGCTCATTTTTTTGTATTTTTAGTAGAGATGGGATTTCAGCATGTTGGCCAGGCTGGTCTCGAACTCCTGACCTCAGGTAATCCACCCGCCTTGGCCTCCCAAAGTGCTGGGATTACAGGTGCAAGCCACTGCACCTGGCCAATGTAAAAATTATTAATGAGCTATTTACATCTTCAGAAACTGGGCTGTATCTTATAAAACCACTTCTCAATTTGGATGAGCCACATTTCTATTGCTCAGTAGCACAGATGGCTAGAGGCTACTGCATTGGACAGGGCAGATTGAGGTGTTACCTCACATTTCTAGGGGGATTGGGAATTGGGAATGATGGGCACTCTTGAATTAGAGTGACAGTTGCTTAGGGATATGAGCGGGGAGGGTGAGAAAGCAGGAATGGAAATGCTTGAGGACCAGCGTAATGAAGTGAGGTCTATCTTTTATTTTATTTGCTTTTAAGGAATTCCATATCATGTTTGTTGCCAAAGCTTATCTGACGTTGAGCAAAGTAATATGTTGAGCCTCAGTTTTATCATAGATTACATGGGAACAATAATAATGTAAAACAATAATATGATAAAAATAATCATGATATATAGCTCACTGTATTGTTGTAATGAAAAAAAAAATGGGAAAGTGAAACACTCCACACAATAATTTATTTTGTGACAATTTGGCTGTTTTTTTTTTTTAATTGTATACATTTAGGAGGGACAGGTGCAGTTTCAGTACAAGAATATATAGTTAGCCAGGCCCGGTAATCCCAGCCCCATGGGAGGCTGAGGCCGGCGGATCACCTGAGGTGAGGAGTTCAAGACCAGACTGGCCAACATGGTGAAACCCCATCTCTATTGAAAATACAAAAATTATTTGGGCGTAGTGGTGGGTGCCTGTAATCCCAGCTACTCGGGAGGCCAAGGCACAAGAATCACTTGAATTCAGGAGGCAGAGGTTGCAGTGAGCCAAGATCATGCCGCTGCACTCCAGCCTGGGCAACACAGCAAGACTCTGTCTCAAAATATATATATATATATTGTTTAGCACTGAAGTCTAGGTTTCAATGTCACCATCACCCCAATAGTGTACTTTGTACCAATTAAGTAATACCTCATTGCTCATGCCCCTCCTACCTTATTTCATATTCTTAAAAAGTAGCTCTGTTGAGGTGTATAAGTGTCAAATATATTTGACATTCAATAAACTGCACATATTTAAGTGTACAACTTAATGCGCTTTGATATATACATATGCCCATGAATAAGAAAATGAACATATCACCCCAAAAGCTTCCTCATGCCCCTATGTTATCCCTCCTTCCCAATCCTGCCTTCCACTTTCCTTGCCTCCCATCTCAATCCCCAGGCAACCAATAGTCTGCTTTCTGCCACCATGAATAGTTGGGGTTTTTTTTGGAATTTTATACATATGGAATCATACAGTGTATATTTTTTATTTTATTCTTTTGGTCTGGCTTTTAAAACTCAGAATAATTATTTTATGATTCATCCATGTTTTTTCAGGTGTCCATAGTCCATTCCTTTTTATTGCTAAGTAGTATTTTCTGTATTAGTCTGTTCTCACACTGCTGTAAAGAACTAAATGAGACTGGGTAATTTATAAAGAAAAGAGGTTTAATTGACTCACAGTTCCACATGGCTGGGAGTCCTCAAGAAACTTACAGTTATGGCAGAAAGCAAAGGGGAAGCAAGTACCTTCTTCACATGGTCAGCAGGAGAGCGAGAGCAAAGGGGGAAGTGTTACACACTTCTAAACAACTAGATCTCATGAGAACTATCACACGAACAGCAAGGCAAGAAATCTGCCCCATGATCCAAACGCCTCCCACCAGGTCTCTCCTACAACACTGGGAATTAAAATTCGACATGAGATTTGGGTCGGGATACAGCGTCAAACCATAGCATATTTCATTGCATGTATGCCATAATTTGTTTATCCATTCACCTGTTAATGGTCATTTGGGTTGTTTCCAGTTTTAGGCTATTATTTATTTACTTATTCAGGCTGTCACTCAGGCTGGACAGCAGTGTCATGATCATAGCTCACCGCACCCTGGGCTCAAGTAATCCTCTGGTCTCAGCCTCCCAAGCACATACCACTGCATCCAGCTAATTTTTAATTTTTTTGTAGAGACGAGGGTCTCACTGTGTTGCTCAGACTGGTCTTGAACCCCTATTCTCAACCGAGCATCCTGCCTTGGCCTTCCTATGTGCAGGGATTACAAGCATAAGCCACCTGACCCAGTGTGGGACTGTTATGAATAAAGCTGCTGTGAACATTTGTACACAAGTCTTTGTATGAACATATGCCTTCTTTTCACTTAGTTACATATCTAGGAGTAGAATGAGTTGTTTATATGGTTAGGTGTGTGTCTTAGGAAATTGTCTCACTGTTTTCCAAAGTGGTTGTACCATTTTTAATTCCCACTGGCAGTATAAGTAATGTATAAGAGTTCTAATTCCTCCACATCCCTGAAGGCGTAAGACATGGATGATCATTTTAACAATTGTAATAGGTGTGTAGTAGTGTTTCACTGTGGTTTTAATTTGCATTTCCTCATTGACTAATATTGTTGGATCTTTTCATATGATTATTTGGCATCAGTATATTTTCTTTGGTGAAAGGTCTGTTCAAATCATTTTCTCTTTCAAAATTGGGTTCTTAAAATTTTTTTGAGTTTTAAAAGTACTGTATATATTCTGGACATAGTTCTTTTATAATACATGTAATCTGGAAGTATTTTCTAGCAGTCTGTGACTTATCTTTTTATTCTGTTAACCATGTTCTTTGAACAGCAGATTTTAATTTTGATGAAGTCCATTGTACTAATTTATTCTTTTTTGCATCATGCTTTTGGTATTGTATCCAATAAATCTTTGCCTAATCAAAGGTCACAGAGATTTTCTCCTAGATATTTTGTCAATTTAGCTTTTCCACTTAAATCTGTGACCCATTCTGAGTTAATTTTTATATATGTTCCAAAATATGAATCAAAGTTATTATTTTTATTATTATGATTTTGCTTAAGGATATCCAGCATTGGTGGAAAAAAGTGAGTTTTCTTTATGTGTGTATCTATTTTTGGACCCCCAGCTCTGTTCTTTTGATCTGTTTGTCTGCATTGTGGTCAATACCTCAGTGACTTGATAATAAATTAGAAATATTTTGTCAATTTCTACATAGCCTTCTAAGATTTTCATTGGGACCACATTGAATCTATAGATTAATTTGGGGAGAACTGACATGTTAACAGTATGGGTCTTTGATGAATGAACAGGCCATATCTCTTCATTTAATTAGATCTTTAATTTTTCTCAGCAATGATTTCTAGTTTTCAGTGTACAACACTTGCACATTTTTGTTAGATGTATCTATACATATACACTTTATTAAATTTAAATTTCTAATTGTTCTTAGTATATAGAAATGTAACCAATTTTTGCATAAGTTATCTTGTATCCTGAAACCTGGCTAAACTCAAACATGCCTTTTTTTTTTTTTTTTTAAGATTCCACCATATTTGCTACATAGGTGATCATGTCTTTAGAACAAAACAGTTCTACTCCTTCATTTCCAATCTTGATGCCTTTTATTCCTTTCCTTGCCTTATTACATTGGCTATAACCTTAAATGCAATGTTGAATAAAAATAGCAAGACCATCTTTACCTCCTTCCTGATTTTAGAGGGAAAGCACTCAGTCTTTCACTATTAAGCGTGATGTTAGTTGTAGACTTTTCCATCAATACCCTTTATCAGATTGTGGAAGTCTTCTTCTATTTTTAGTTTGCTGGGGGTTTTAGTTAAGAATAGATGTTGGAATTGTCAACATCAAATGAATTTTCTTTAAAATTTTGGTTTTAATATGGTGAATTATATTGACTAATTTTCAATTGTTAAAACCAGCCTTGAATTCCTGGAATTAACTCCACTGGATCATGATATATTGTCCATTTTATGTAATGTTGAATTTGGTATGCTAAAATTTTGTTTAGAACTTTTATATCTGTGTTCATGAAGCATATTGGTCTTTAGTTTTGTTTTTTTATCGTGTTAAGAAAACTTCACATAAAACCTACCCTCTTAAAGAAGTTTTTCAGTGCACATAGAGTATTGTGAACTATAAACCCAATGCTGTACAACAGATCTCTAGAACTTGTTCATCTTGCATAACTGAAACTTTGCACCCATTGAGCATCAGTTCCCCATTTCTTTTCTTCCCAGCTGCTGGCAACCATCTTTCTACTCTCTGCTTCTATGAATGTAACCATTTTAGATACTTTAATAAGTTATGAAGTATTTGTCCTTCTGTGACTGGCTTATTTCACTAGCATAATGTCCTCCAGTTTCATCCATGTGGTCACACATGACAGGATTTTTTTTAAGGTTGAATAATATTCCATGGTGTATATGCCACATTCTCTTTATCTGTTCATCCATTGATAGAGATTAAGATTGTTTGGATGTGTTGACTATGTGAATAATGCTGCAATAAACATAGGAGATTGAATATCAATTTGAGAACCTGATTTCAGTTCTTTTGGATATATACCAGAAGTGGGATTACTGGATCATATGGTGGTTCTATTTTTAATTCTTTAAGGAGTCTGTATACTGTTTTCCGTAGCAGCTGCACCATTTTACAATCCCACCAACAGTGCACAAGGGTTCCAATTTCTTCACATCCTCACCAACATTTATCTTTTCTTTTTTTAATAATTGCCATCCTAACAGGTGTGAGGTGATATCTCATTTGCATTCTCTTGATGACTAGTCATGTTGACATCTTTCATATATCTGTTGTCCATTTATATGTCTCTTTTTGAGAAATGTCCATCCAGTCTTTTGCCCATTAAAAGTACTTTTTCTTGCTATTGTGTTGCAGGAGTTCCCTATATACTTTTTATATTAACCTTCTATCAGATATATGGTTTGCAGACATTTTATACCATTTGGTAGGTTGCTTTTTCATTTTGTTGTTTTCTTAGCTGTGCAGAAACTTTTTAGTTTTATGTAGTTCTACTTGTCTATTTTTGCTTTTGCTGCTTGTGTTTTGCTGTCATATCTAATAAATCATTGCCAAGACCAATATTGTGAAGATTTTCCCCAATGTTTTCTTCTAGGCATTTTACAGTTTATGAATTTGTAAAATTTTAGGGGCTGAAAAATTACATTTAAATCTCAAATCAATTTTTAATTGATTTTCCTGTGTAAGGTAATGGTCCAATGTCATTCTTTTGCATGGGTATATGCAGTTTTCCCAACATCATTTGTTGAAGAGATTGACTTTTCCCCACTGTGTTTTGTTGGCACCCTTGTTAAAGATCAGTTGACTGTATATGCATACCTTTATTTCCAGGTTCTCTGTTCTATTGGTTTATAGATCTTTTTTATACCAGTACCATACTGTTTTAATTACTGTTGCTTTATAATATATGTTGAAATCTGAAAGTGTGATGCCTCCAACTTTGTTCTTCTTTCTCAAGATTTCTTTGGCTATTTGAGATCTTTTGTGGTTACATAAGAATTCTAGGATTTTTTTTCCATTCCTGTAAAGAAAATGCCATTGGAATTTTTATAGGGGTTCCTTTGAATCTTTAGGTCACTTTGAGTACTATGAACATTTAAACAATATTGTCTTCCAATCCATGAACATGGGATAGCTTTTCATTTATTTGTGTCATCTTCAATTTCTCTCATCAACGTTGTGTAGTTTTCAGTATACAAGTCTGTCACTTCCTTGGTTATGTTTATTTCTATTTTATTCTTTTTGATACTATTATAAATTGGATTGTTTTCTTAGTTTTCTTTTTTGGTAGTTTGTATAGAAACACAACCAGCTTTTTAATGCTGCTTTTGTATCCTGAAACTTTAGTGAATTCATTGATTAATTCTAACTGTGTGTGTGTGTGTGTGTGTGTGTGTGTGTGTGTGTAGTCTTTAGAGTTTTCTACATGTAAGATCATATCATCTGCAACCAGAAAAAATTATACTTCATCCTTTCCAGTTTGGATGCCTTTTATTTCCTGCTCCTTTATAATTGCTTTGTCTAGAACATCCAGTACTGTGTTGAATAGAACTGGTAAGAGCGGGCATCCTTTCTTAGTCCTAATCTTAGAGGAAAAGCTTTCAGTTATTCACCATTGAGTACAATGTTAGCTATGGGCTTGTCATATATGGCCTTTATTATGTTGTGGCAAATTCCTTCTATACTTAGCTTTTTGAGAGTATAATTATTTAGTTATAGTATTCATTATATTACAAAAGTTTCGAATTTCATCAAATACTTTTTCTGCATCTATTGAAATGATGATGTGATTTTAAAATTCATCATTCTTAGTGCGATCTATCACATTAATTGCATATGTTGAGCCATCCTTGCATGCCAGGGAAAAATCTCATTTGGTCTTAGTGTGTGATCCCTACATTTCTAAGAATCTATCCATTTCTTAAAGATTATCCAATTTGTTGATATATACTTGTTCATAATTGTCTTTTATGATTCTTCTTATCTCTTTGTATCAGTTGTAATGTTTCCTCTTTAATTTCTGACTTTATTTGAGTTTTCTCTCTTTTTTGTTAGTCTATCTAAGGGTTTGTCAATTTTATCTTTTTAAAACATCAACTCAATTTCATTGGTATTTTTCTACAATTTTTCTTTTCTTTTTTTTTTTTGTTTGTTTTTTTGAGACAGGGTCTCTCTCTATGACCCAGGATAGAGTGCAGTGGCAGGAGCACAGCTCATTGCAGCCTTGACCTCCTAGGCAGAAGTGATCTTCCCACCTCAGCCTCATAACTAACTGGGACCACAGGCACATGACACCATGCCTGGCTAATTAATTTTTTTTTTTTTTTTGTAGAGACAGAGTCTTGCCATGTTGCCCAGGCTGGTCTCAGACTCGTGGGCTCAGGCTATCCTCCTGCCTCAACTTCCCAAAGTGCTGGGTTTACAGGTGTGAGTTGCCTTGCCTGACCTCTATTCTTTATTGTGTTTATTTCTGGTCTAATCTTTAAGGTTTTCTTCCTTCTGCTAACTTTGTGCTTAGTTTGTTCTTTTTTTTCTTGTAATGTCTTTGTCTGGCTTTGGTATCAGAGCAGTGCTGGATTCATAGAATGAGATTAAGGTTATTCCTTCCTATATCATTTAAATGTTTAGTAGAATTCACTAGCAAATCTATCTGGACCTGTGGTCCTGTGGTTTTGGGTTTTGTTTTGGGTTGTTTTATGTTTGTTTGTTTGTTTGTTTTGGTGGTGAGATTAAGAAGGTTTTAAAGTACAAATTCTCTTTCTTTAATATATACAGGGATGTTCAGATCATCTTATCTATTTCTTCTTAGGAAGTATTGGTCATTTGTAACTTTTGAGAAATCCTAACCCATTTCCTCTAACTTGCCAAAATTATTGGCATAAAATTGCTAATCATATTAGCATATTTTCCTT
This sequence comes from Nomascus leucogenys, assembly GCF_006542625.1. Lineage (NCBI taxonomy): Eukaryota > Metazoa > Chordata > Mammalia > Primates > Hylobatidae > Nomascus > Nomascus leucogenys. The sequence continues at coordinate 24,065,628 of NC_044384.1, read as the reverse complement.
TTAATATTTACGGAATATGTAGTGCTGTCATTCTCTTATTCCTGATACTGGTAATTTGTGGCTTTTATTCTGTCTTTTTATGCTCTATTTTGGATAGTTTCTATTGCAGTATATTCAAGTTCATAAATCTTTTCTTTTACAATGTCTAATCTACCATTAATTTCAGACATTGTTGTTTTCAGGTCTAGAAGTTTGATTTGGTTCTTTGAAAATATATACATATCCCTTCTATGTCTTTGCCTAACTTTTATAAGAAATGTGATATAGTTTTAAAAAGTGCTTTAATGTCCTTGTATTATAATTCTATCATCTATGTCACTTCTGAATCAGTTTCAATTACTTAATTTTTTTCATTCCTAATTACTTGTTATATTTTCTTCCTTTTTGACATACCCAATCATGTTTGTTTCCATTTCAGGCATCTTGAATTTTACTTAGCTGGGTGCTGGATGTTTTTGTATACCTATAGACCTTCTTAAGCTTTTTTCCTTCCCTGGGGTGTGGTTACATCATTTGGAAACAGTTTGATCCTGGAGGATTCATATGGTTAGGCTTTGTGTCCCCACCCAAATCTCACCTTGAATTATAATTCCCATAATCCCCACGTGCCAAGGGAGAGACCACGTACTGGTGCTGTTCTCCTGACAGTGAGTGAGTTCTCATGAGATCTAATCATTTTATAAATGTTTGGTAGTTCTTCCTGCATTCATTCTTCTTCCTGCCACCTTGTGAAGAAGGTGCTTTGCTTCCCCTTCACCTTCCACCATGATTGTAAGGTTCCTGAGGCCTCCCCAGCCATGCTGAACTGTGAGTCAATTAAACCTCTTTCCTTTATAAGTCAGCCAGTCTTGGGCAGTTTTTTATAGCAGTGTGAAATGCTCTAATACAAGGACCTAACTTTTAAAATGTGTCTGAGCTAGCCCAAGAAATCAGTCAAGGTCACCAGGGAGAAGTTGTGGAAAGACCCAGATTGAAAAAAAAAAAAAGAAGAAGAAGAATAGCCATATGTATCCATCGCTTATCCCTTTTTTCTCCTGAAGCTCAAACTTTCCTTCTCTTCTTTGACTCCACTTGTCAACCTGTGCAAGTTTCTACATTCTGAAAACAAACCAACCAACTCTTTCTCCAGGCAGCTCTCCCTCTAGCTATGTTCTTACATCCTTCCTTTCATTTACTACCCAACTCCTTGAGATAGCCATCTAAAAAGCACTTTGTCCCTATGTCAGGTATAGTAGGTATTAATCATAACATTTTGGCATTTATCTTTTTAAGACCTCTCTGCAACATGCCACAAACTCTTCGGTGTCAAACGCCTGACCCTTCCTCATCCTAGTACCAGTCCTCACTCAATAATGTCTTGGAATGACTCCTATAAAAATAGCTGACTTTTTTTTGGTACAAAGTACTACAGATTGTTCCTAGAAATTATGACCATAGAGATAAATATTTTCATAAAAATCATGGCTTTTTATATTCAAAGTCTGGTATTTTAGAGAATAAATATTTGTTTTTTGAAAGTTGAGGAATTTTCATAATAGTTTGGAGTATCAATTATTAAAAATCTCATACAAATATTTCATAATCCATATACAATTATACAAATGTTAATCTTTATTAATGTTATTGTTGCTGCTCAAGCTACAACTTTTTTTTTTTTTTGAGACAGGATCTTGCTTTGTCGCCCAGGCTGGAGTGCAGTGGCCTGATCTCGGCTCATTGCAACCTCTGCCTCCCAGGTTCAAGTGATTCTCCTGCCTCAGCCTCCTGAGTAGCTGGGACTACAGGTGCACACCACCATGCCCAGCTAATTTTTGTATGTTTAGTAGAGACGGGGTTTCACCATATTGGCCCGGATGGTCTCAATCTCCTGACCTTGTGGTCCACCTGCCTCGGCCTCCCAAAGTGCTGGGATTACAAGGGTAAGCCACTGTGCCCAGCCAAGCTACAACTCCTAAAAGTACCACTGTTATAAGTATTGCTATAAAACGGTTTTTAAAAGAAAGTTCCACCTATGAGAGAATTTTAGTCCCAGCAATGTAAGTTTATCTCCCAAAGAATGTATTTTCTGATATATTTTTGTAAATATTTTTGTTGATGATATGAGCTCTTTTGTTTTTATCATTGTTTTTGCAGTAAAATTCAACAGTTTTCCTTGACCTCTACATTCCTATGATTTTTAAAAAATAGAAGACAGGAAGTATTTTTTATTTCTTTCCTTTGATATATCCATCCAAATACGATTTCTCATTCCACCTTCATAAGATGTGTTCTTTCCAATGAATGTAATCCTGGAGATAAACTCAGATTCAGGCAAGTGGACTGGCAGCCTTCCATAGTGGACTACTTTATGACAGAGAATAGTATTTCCGTCCCTTTCCTATTAATTTCTATCAAAAGCCTGCTTTACTTTCTTGTTTCCCAGTGGAACTATTTCTATTTGATTTCAATTAAAAATGAAATGTCAGCATTTCAGGATGTGTTGTACTATTTTATGGTGCACACTATTCCAACTCATTAGGGAGAAGGCAGCATATTTGGAGGAAGCCCAGTTGGGATGGAAAAATAGATGTCTGTTTCACATTTTCATTAGAAATAGAAATCAAAATGTATTTTATCACAACCTCTACTTAAAGGAAGAATCTGTAGCAATCAGTTTTCCAATTCCCATATCATTCACTATCTTGAATTTACCTGGAGGTCTCCTTTATTAGATCATATTTTCCATATTCCCCAGCTAAATTTATCTAGAAACAATCTCGCCTTCATTTCTTGTCTGTGAATACTATATCCTGTTGAAAAAAAGTTCCTAGAGGTTGGTGAAATAGTTAGGGCTGTTAAAAAGTTGAGGACATCACAGGTGGAATTTTATATATGATTGGTGTTCCAGGAGCAAACTTCCACGCTTCAATTTTTGACAATCTGAGACTTGACATATAAAAATTCAAATGTGTATGAAACTTCAGGAAAGTTAGCATCACTCTGTTTCTTCTTTCTCAAAGAAATGGGCATATGTAGGTAGTCATGGAAATGCTTCGGTAGTGATGACAGCTTGACCAGGAGTGTAAAATGCACAATAACAGGATCACTTCTAAAAACTTCAACAAGATATCTCTAATATTTCCTGAAGTACCAGCATCCATCTGGAAAATGAAATGTCTTTCCACTTAAAGGCAAATAATATAATTTTTCCAGTTTTCTTTTTTGTAAGAGGAAAATGATAAAGGAATGTGCTTTCTGACTGTGTCATATTTGACTGTACAGAGCACATAAACTGGGAGAAGCACAAATTGTGTAGGCAAATTTCACAGAAAATTAAAATCACTAAACACTGAAATAATCGGGCACCAGCTTCTGTATATGGACAAAAGTTTGAACAAAAAATATACTGACCCTTTCTTTGGTGCCAATGTTCAGCTAATCGATGTGATTACAGTGTGAAGGCTTGAGGTGCTGGGTGAATGGTAAATGTTGCTGTTCAACTTTTGCAGCCCTGGCTCATATTGAGTCAGAGATTTTTTGCTCAAAATGAGTGGTTCTAGTTTGGTAAATCCAATGGCTCCCTTTTCATAGTTATTTGCAGAGTGTACTGCTGCTGAAGGCTGTGTGTTCATTCTATGAACATGTCCAGAAGAATGTTTTTGTCAACAAACATATTGAGCATTGACTGAGTGCTAGATATTGTGTGGAGTGATAGAGAGAAAAGCCATAGAATTCCTGGGAATGCAGGCTTTATGGTGCAGTAGAGGAAACAGACAAATATATACATACATGAAAAAAAGTCTCATAGATGTCCCAATAATGGTTTCCACAGGGTACAATGGCAATGCAGGAAGAGAGTAGCCACATGTATTCAGAAGAGTCAAGAAAGGTTTCATAGGCTGAGTGCAGTGGCTCACACCTGTAATCTCAGCACTTTGGGAGGCCAAGGCGGGTGGATCACTTGAGGTCAGTAGTTCGAGACCAGCCTGCCCAACATGGTGAAACCCCCGTCTTTACTGAAAATACAAAAAATTGCTGGGCATGGTGGCGGGTGCCTGTAATCCCAGCTACTCGGAAGGCTGAGGCAGGATAATTGCTTGAACCCAGGAGGTGGCAGTTGCAGTGAGCCGAGATCGTGCCACTGCATTCCAGCCTGGGTGACAGAATGAGACTCCATCTCAAAAAACAAAACAAGGCCTCGTGCAGTGGCTCCCGCCTGTAATCCCAGCACTTTGGGAGACCGAGGCGGGCGGATCACGAGGTCAGGAAATCGAGACCATCCTGGCCAACACAGTGAAACCCTGTCTCTACTAAAAATACAAAAAATTAGCAGGGCATGGTGGCGGGCACCTGTAGTCCCAGCTACTTGGGAGGCTGAGGCAGGAGAATGGCATAAACCCGGGAGGCGGAGCTTGCAGTGAGCCAAGATCATGCCACTGCACTCCAGCCTGGGTGACAGAGCGAGACTGTCTAAAAAACAAACAAACAAAGAACAGCTTCATAGAGGACATTAGCCAACAGTTTTTAATGAGGATCCTTTCAAGGCTGACAACTACCTGGCTTCAAGACTTGGTGGTGATAGTGACCTTGACTTCCTCTCTTGCCCCATATATTCAGAAGGAACACTAGCAAAACTTCTTTAGGAACTGGACGACATTAAGAAAGAAGGCTGAACTCTCATGTGTGCATAAGGGAATTTGAGAGAGGCACTGCTTTCCTGGCATCTGGTTTGGCCACTAACAACACAATGATGCATCTTCCAATGAAAATCCCGCTGTTCTTATTTCTGTGTTCAAATTTCAGGCTGAATTTGACAGAATTTAATTCTTTTTTAAAAACTTTTAAAAAAGTTTTTTAATTGATGTACCACTTATTCTTTTTAATAATCTTTTTTTCACTAATATAGAGTTAATTTATTTTTAAATGTTGTGTTTAATAGGCCTCCTCTCTTTCATTATACACAGAAAAGCCTTGGAAAAAAATTAAAATACCAGATAGTGATGAAATAATTTATTTCCATTAGTGATGGTCATTGGAAAACACATTCTGTAGGCATGATATTATACAAAATAAGTGTGATCATGCCCTAGGTTGATGTGAAAAATATTTTTCTGGCCAGAATTAACCAAAATTTCACACCCTTGAAACAAGCTTTAAAATATTTCAATCAATTTCTACAAAAGAACCATTATTTTGTATGTCTTTGTTTTGCAAAAACACTCATCTGGTTTAAGATAGCAATTTGTATGTATTTGAGGCTGGCAAATGGACATCACTAGTTCTATGAAAAGAGTGCATATGTAGTAAAATGCCAGACTGGACAGAAACAAGGAATAATCCTCTAGAAAAACAGACATAAGTCGACAGACTTCAAAAGAATTGAGAACACAATTGTTACTAAATATTTCTTTATACATTTATAAATAAGTAGTAAATAATTTCATAAATGCACGAAGTTCCCATGTAATAAACATTGTATGCAACGTAAAATTCACAATCTTATTATATTTTACATAACAATCTTATAAAACATAATATTTTGTTGGTATGATATTTTCTCATTTCAATGTGAAGAAAACTTTCATGATTCTACAAATGTCTGGAAAATTTATGACAAGGCCTGTCGATATATTTGGTATGCTGACAAGAAGTCCTAAGATCACTATCAATTGAGACACTCTTACTGTCAAGTGGAAATGTAAAATTCATACCAATATTTATAGCTCTCTGGCAAAGCATTGGCTATTATGCCTCCTGGATATACCAAATTAAAATATCTGGATGGTGATGATGAATGAAAGTTAACTACATTTAGGGAGGTCTGCAGTATAAATTATGCTGCAACAAGCCTAAAAACCTGGTGGCAAAGAATCATAAACATAATACCAGAAGATGTTTGAGAGCCTCTTCCTGAAAGTAAGGTATAATATACTATGGTGCTTGGGTGCTAAAATACAACAAACTTATTTCATAAAAATGGCGAAGATAAGAAGATTGCTGAAACTCAGAACCCGGGTGAGTGAACGTCTGTGTGCAGCTGCTATAAAACTGGATGATTCTAACAGTTGGACAAGGTTGTGGAGCTATGGCATTGTGCTTGAAGCCAGCGTAGAAACTGCAAAGCTGTTCTTCGTAGAAGTACAGAAGAGACCAAAAAAGGCACAGGAGTGAAATCTATCTAAAAACTTTTATGTAAAATCACTCTCTTAAACTAAAGTCATGAACCATGCACAATTGAATTGTAAGACAGAAGTCACTATTCTGGTTGCCATAATCTTGGACCACGGGGCTTTTGTAAAACAAATGATTTCTAAGTGCTTAAGGTCAACGTGGAAAAAAAAGGCATTTTATCAAACTTATTCAAAGGGAGAAAGATCCTCCAAGATGAATGTCATGTCTTTGGCTCATGTATCATTTGTAGGGAATTCTGTGGGGCCTTTCTAAGATTTCACTGTATGTTTACCTCATCTGTGTAATTTAAACCATTTTGAGCACCATCTGAAGACATTTGTGTCTTCGGTTAAAGTCAAGCAAAGGTTTGTTTTTTAAAAATTACTATATCATTAATTTAAAATATAAAGGGCTGAAAATAATGAACTAACATCTCTGAAATTTTATATAGAATAATAATATGTTAGATAATTATAACATTTAATTACTTGAGAAGAGCATGCTTTCAAAGTTGTATACTACTTAGGGGCATTATTGAATTCACAAAATTTTACTACATTAACTATAATGGCACTAAGTTCTTAATCATTATCATGAATAATAAAAATGTGTTGATTGCATACTATTTCAGTGGCACTGTGCTAGGCACTGAGAATTCAAAAATAACATAAAGGCCCCTGACCTTAATCAGTAATATGCTAACTGAGACTACCAAGCCCATGGCAGAAAAGAAAGGAAATATGTCAGATGAATTACAAGTGTCAGAAGTCCACTGAAAGGGATAATCATTATAGGCTGATTTCTGCAAAGCTTGTTGAAATTCAGTCAACATTCAATATGGCTCATTTATTCATTCTATAAAGAGCTATTAAATGTTTATTGTGTGGCAGAAACTCTTGCTAGGAGCATAGGATGCTATGCCTCTTTTCTTTTGGAGTTTATAACCCCAAAGAGGAGGCTTTACCAAATAATCCATGACACATTGTGTAAAAGAAATCTATCTAAGACTATGAAACCATATAAACAGAGTGCTGACCTAGTTTGAGGGCAA